>NC_133666.1:662363250-662663098 GCF_037893015.1 Macrotis lagotis
CTAACCAGTTGTTCTGGACCTTTGTGATTATAGAACAATTCCTTGGTGACCCTGTCAATTCACAGAATTCTCCTGAATAAACTATCTTGTTGGCTGGCCATGGGCTACATCCATCACCTTGCATTTTTTGTCCTTACCTGTGAAGACTTACTGGGGTTCATTCCTTAGAGGAGAGCATCTGAGGGATCTCTAATGACTTTGGAGTGAAACTGGGACTCTGCACCTTAGTAAATGTTATTTGTTGAGTAATTCCATTGTCTAGTGTCAGCCCTTTATAGGAAGGCAACTGTGAAGTGAATGAAAAATAGATTTTTTAGCTTCGTTTTTGCCTCTTATCTTTTGATTCTTCTACTAGGTATAAAGTCATTGACCCTTAGAGTGTACTACAATGCTACAATTTAAAGAATTATTTTTGCTTTTATATATTTAAAGTTATTCACTTTTAAAATACATTTTCTCATAAAACATTGTCTAAATAGAATTTCAGGATTAGAAGAGATTGGAAACATGGTATGGGGAAGAATTGGATTTGGGTTCAAAATTTATTGCAGCTATTTGCAACTTGAGTGACTTTGGGTAAGCTATCCAACCTTTATGGGCTTTAGCTTTCTCATCTGTAAATCCCCAAAACTATAATTCTCATGAGAGCAGATTGAATTTTTGGTTTTGTTTCTTCTGTTCCTATCACCTAGTAAGTGGTGCATATTAATAAGTGCTGTTGAATTAATGCACATATAAAATGAATGCTTAGACATAAGAGATTCCAAAGATCCTCTGCACTTAAAAATCTATTATCCTATGATGTTAGTTTAAGGATGGGGTGCACTCCCATCACAAATAACTAACTAACTAAATAAATAAATGTGTTTATGGGTTTAATAATTTAATTAATCAAACTAAGTGAGAATAAGTTCTTAATTAGCTTACAAGAAAGCTAATAGAAGCAGACGATGTCATGCAAGAAAAATCTCATCATTGACTGAAAGAATCTGACACCCTTTCACACTTTCATGCCTATGTATAGTACAGCCAGGCAACTTGGAACCTTGAATTCCAACAATATGCCAGTTGATTAGTGGCCAAATCTAGTAGAGAACTAATATGGAGCTGACTTTGGGGAGGGGGACAGTTATTTTATTTTCATTTTTGATCTTCCTCTTTATCCTCATTCTTTTCCCCTGTACCCATCCACTGGATGATGGCCATGTTAATTTTAAAATGTTAGAGGATCTGTAATTTTCATCGTCTTTGGTCAAAGTGTCCATCAGAATCCCTCTCAGTGTCCCAGTAATAGTGTCCCATGCCAACTTCAGCATTGACAATTTAGAGATATGCTAAGCATAATCTAAACCCCCAAGAAGCATAACGGACTCACTGCAAAAAGTGGTTAAAGCTAAGGACTCCAATAATGTGCCAATCCAACAGAAAGCTATACCTTAGGGAAAATTCATGAGGATTTTAATGTTAACAAAATTTTACTGAATCTGTCTTAAACTTAGGAATGATGACCAGAGACAGGATGCCAGGAATAAAATGTAGCAGTTTAATGAATTAGTTTCAGAGTAAGGATCACTGGAATTAAGAAAAGAACAATGCCTTGCCATTTATAAGGCATGTAAGTGGGAAGGATTAGGAAAGATGGATCACAACACAATCATTTCTAAGGCATGAGCCATTTCTCAGGCAAGCCCATGAGCACAGGACAATGCAGGTGCCCTTCAGTCCTATGGGAACACTTGTTGATTCTTTATGCTTGAGGTCATGATTACTTTGTTTAAGGGGAGGGGAAGAGGTTCTATAGTTTTTTAAATTTATTTCACTTAACATACACAAGCACAATAATGTAGTGATTGCCAAGAATGATGGATTATGGGGTGGCTAGGTGGCGCAGTGGATAGAGCACCGGCCCTGGAGTCAGGAGTACCTGAGTCCAAATCCAGCCTCAGACACTTAATAATTACCTAGCTGTGTGGTCTTGGGCAAGCCACTTAACCCCATTGCCTTGCAAAAAAATTTTAAAAAAAGAATGATGTATCATTTCAAGATGCATTGTGACTCTGTCTCCCAAGTCAGAGTCTGTTGGTGAAGATGTTTTAATTTTAATTATGATTATTATCAATTATTAATAATTTATTAGTAACTCAGAATTATATTACTAAATTTATAAATTAGAATATTTCCAAATTATTAGTGTATTCATTACACAAATCATATCGATTAATACGAAAATCATAATTTTAAAGGACAGAAAGGATTCCCAGTGCTCCAGAATTAAATTATCTATTTGCTACATTTTTCTATACATGTACCTCTTTGCTTTTTTGCTTGAAGTTTGAGCCCATGTTCCCCTGGAACATCATGGGAAGTAAGGGAAGAGTGTCTGAACTCCAATTTGGGGGAGATTGATTTTTTTAACAATCATATTTGCTATATAACCATAGTTAATAACCTTTATAAAAGTTAAATATGGCTATTAGTCAGTGGAAGTGATAGGAACTCTGAGCAACAGAATTGGAAATGCAGTCTCTCAGGGGTTACCTCTAGAACTCTGAGGTACAAGAATTCAGTCTCTATTTGGGGATCATGACCCCCTAATTTGAATGAGATAAGTCCAGCCCATACCTGCTGGTAGGCATATAGCTAATAAGGTGAAATGATTTCTAAGAGCTAGGCAATAGCATTTAGCTATGATATAAATACAAGTCAAAAGACAATCTCTCCTCTCATCACATTTACATTTCAAATGAGAAAGAAAACAAATAAAAGGTAACTATAATAGTGAAGTCAGGGGGATCAGAAGCACATGGGAGGGAAATAAAGAATGAGAGAAGCAGTTCTTCTGGGATACTCTCCCAATTTTTCCTCTAACTTATGATACAGCTCTCTAGGGACAGTGACTGCTTTTGAAGCTTAAAGGATAGCCTTTGCAGCCACTCTTTTAAAACTCTTTCTCCAGAGCCCTTATATGTGTGCTTCCCATTAAGCATGTTCGATTGTGTTTCATTGGGGTCACAATCAACCATTGGCAAATACATTCATTAAGGCAACAAAATGCAAATAGTAGCTAAAAATCATTCCCTCCATAAATCTGAGATGCACTTGACCCTAAATACAGGAGACTTTTGTAGGAAGAGTAAGTTCAACCTTGGAATAATACGATGAAAGTATGTAAAGGGTACACATGAGGAAAGGCAATTCATATCTACTGATACTTTAGGACTTGGAAATCTTTTAACTCTTTATTGACTATTTATAGAAATATCCTTGGTTATGCTATTTGTACTGGGCAGATTGTTCATCTGACTTTCCAAGTTCTTCTTCTTTCCATAGACAACTCTTATCTCAACTGCTAGTATTGTGATCCTTGAATTTTCTTCCTTTTCTATGTGGATTTCTTTTTTATATCCACAACTTTCTTAAGGGTCTGCCTCAAAATTAAGAATCAAGACCAGATTTGTGATTTTATTAGATAAGGAACCCCAATATGAAGAGCTCCCTCTCCCAATGAAAGATGGCACTTTCTCTGTAATTCATTATCTTAGTGTGTTCCCCTTGGTCACTAAAAAGTTAAGTGGCCTGCCCAAGGTCACAGAGCTGCTGTGTGTCAGAGATAGATATAAACCCAGGTTTTTCCTCCCCTTGTCTAGAGCTTTATACACTGTCACTCTGATTCCCAGTTGAATCTCAGAAAAAAGCTAATTCCTGAGGGCTGCATTTAGTCTGACAATGAAAACTATGTAATATATTTTCTTTTTTGTTTTAACTGCCCCCAAACAGAGTTATATTTATTTCCTACTTAGCATAATGAGATACTCTTAGGTGCTTGGGAACATCTACTGTTTGCTTCTTCTGAATGATTCTGTACTGTTTATTTCTCCTTAGATGACATGTTCTATGAGTTACTTGGGTAAAAATATAATAGCTAAAGGAAAAGGGGGGAACATGATGCAGATCATTAAAAAACTAACATAAGAAAGGATTGTTAAGGGCATGGGTGGTCAGGAAAGGAGGATAGTTTTGAATCAAGAGGGAGGGATAGTACACACAATTTTGAATGGAGCTATGACCTCATTATCATACATACTCCTATCATCAATTTCAGTGATAACTCATCAGTTTCCTTCAATTTCAAGTAAGATTCTTGTGTTTCTACAAGAAATCTCAGTCCACGATAGTGGAAGTCTTAGTTTTTGTCTCTTTACATTTGGGAGTATGTCTGTCAGTATCATCACTGAGTCATCCCTAACTTTTAATACACAACAGTTCCATCTCTTTTTCTCATCATATCCTGTTAAGGTGTTGGTGTTCCATTATTTGGAACCAAATAGCATAATAAGAATATTAGTAAGGAAGAAAGGGAAGGGAGAAGAAGAAAAGGAAAGGAGGGGAAGGAAGGAAGGAATGAAGTAAGGAAAGAAGGAAGGAAACATTTCTTACTATGTGTTAGACACTATCCTATGTACTTTTGTGTTAAGCACAAAAGATTTGAACATGATATTTGTCCTTCATTCTGGAAGAAGACATGACATCAGGAAAGTGATGCCATGACAAGTACATGAGTTACATTTGAGTGAGGGGAGACTGTGCTAAGTCACCAGCCTCACTTTCTCCTCTGGAGTTGTCGGAGTCCAGGGCCCAGATATGAACCAGGATAGCTGGAGATGACACTGAAATGCAAGGTAATCAGGATTAAGTGACTTACTCAAGGTCACATAACTAGTAAATGTCTGAGATCAGATTTGAACTCAGGTCCTCCTGACTTCAGGGCCAACCCTCTAACCATCACATCATCTAAGTGCCCTCAATGAGCTCACAACCAATGATGAAGAGAATGAATATATATATATATATATATATATATATATGCATATATAAACAAGTTATATTTGTATAAAATATAGATATATATATAAACAAGTTACATTTGTATTTAAATGCATTCATTAAGTATATTTACCAAAGCACACACATTCTGTAATTCAATGAGAAAAAATATGGCTAAGCCACCCCATATTCCTTAGGAATAAAATTGTGACTGTTCAGCTATGGCTTTCCCAAAATGTAATACACTGAGGTCTGTGTGACCCTCCTAATTGCTACTGAAGAGAACCTGTATTTTGAGCTTCTCACATTTTCTTGTGGCTTTCCCTGTAAGAGGGATCCTGCAGAGTGTAATACCTTATTGTTTCAGCCAAAAAAAAAATCCATCTCTAGTACTATCTAAGGAAGGAATGGGTTCCATTGTGGGTGTCTACCCTCTCTAAGAGTCAGCTGTTGCCATGGAGAACAATAAGGGTGTTAGCAGCAGAAGCTCTCTACCTGAAGGAATTTAAGATCGAAGGTAGGATGAACTGTATGAAAACCAAAAATAAAGGCATGCATTCACCTGGAAAGCAGCTGAGCACAGCAAATTGAGATAATTATTCCTCTTGTTAGACTCATTTATTACTTACCAGGAAATAATAATAATAATAATAATAATAATAATAATAATAATAAAACTAAAATACACAGTGTGGCAGAATAGATAGAATAGAGAACTAGCCTTAGAATCAAGACCATGATTCAAGTTCTGCCTTGGATCCTTACTGTCTGTGTTACTGAAGGTGAGTCTCCTATACTTTCTGTGTTTGAGACAATCCTGCAGTATTAAGAATAATAGAGTAGATGCCATTCTGCATTAATGAAGGACATTTCTTTCTCAATAAAACACAAGTCCTGAAAAAGATACACATCTATCTGTCTGTCTGTCTGTCTATCTATGTGTGTGTGTGTGTATGTATACATATATATATATATATATATGTATAACTTGATACAGGGAAAAACATATATGAGACTATGCTTTTATCAGTGTGGGGAACTCCATTATGGGATTGCCCTCCACTCACGCAGACAGTGATCTCTAACTAGATTAGTGGTAGTTAACTTCTATGGCATATTATGGGGGGAATTATAAATTAAGTGACTTGGCAAGTGACACCTAACTGCTAAATATCTAAGGTAATCTAAGGATTGTGAATATTTGTAATTCTGAGGCTATTATGCATCACAAACATTACTTCCTCATGCATGATTTTTATTATACAGGAAATGACCCATTCTTCATTTCTTCAGTGGAATAATAGATGAAAGTCATGAGAAGGAAAATCAAGGAAGGGAGGGACAGACAAAGCTCTTTCTGATAATAAAAATTATTATCCAAAAGTAGAATAGATTTTCAAGGCATGTTAAGTTTCCCCTAATTTGAGATCTTCAAGCATATTGGGCATTTCACCAAGACTGGTTTAAAGCCTTTGTGCTGTCTTCCTTGAGTCTTAAAGATATTTGTTAATAATTATGACTAGAATTTATATAAAACTTCAAGACTTACAAAGTGATTTCATATACTGTCTCATGTGCTATGATTATCCCTGTTTTATTGATGAGGAAACTGAGGCTTAGGGAGTTTAAATGACTTTCCCCAATGTCACATTTAATTATTGTCTGAGGGAATTCTTCCTGATTCCATGGCCAGGACTTTATCTACTCTGCTACCTAACTGCCTCAAAAGCATGTTACAAGTGTAGCTACACGCCCCCAAGGATACATTTCACAATTTTTCCTGGTCTTCTTGACCTGTGTGCAGCCCATCAGCAAAATTTGAATGGTATACACTCCATCTACCTTACAGATATGAATGTGAGGATCATGTGATATAATGGTTATACTATATTTTTGGACTTTATAAAGTTCTCTTAACTATAAGGTGGGTACTTGGATTATGTTGAAGACATAGAGTGGTCCAAAGATCTAAGATCTTTTATTGCTACAGTCTTAAACTTCCTACGATGACAGAATTATGACTATGTCTCTCAACGTCTCAATCCATGCTCATCAGCACTGAGACTTTGGTGTCTTCTAGAACTATGTTGTCCCCCCACTTAGGTTCCTGTTGTGTACAGGATTGAATGAACAATCTTCAGACTGATAATTAAAGTCATTCACAGTATGATCTCTATCTCCCTGTCTTTATTACTGTTATTATTTCTACAGTCTCCAGTCTATCCAAAGTGGTCAACTGCCTATATTCCATTGATGACATTCCAATTCTCACTTTTGCGCCTTATATCCGAGCTGAATTTTATCCTCATTTCTTCCTCAAAGTATCCTTACCTTCCTTCAGTCAGTAGATCCATGAGCATTTACCATCCATTAGGCTCTAAGTGTTGGGGATACAAAGAAAGGTTCAAAAAAATAGTTCCTGTCCTTGAGTTGCTCACAGTCTAGGAAATGCTCACAATCTAGCAGGGCTACAACGTGCAAACAACTATGTACACACAAGATATGTACAGGATAGATTGGAAAACATTTACTAAAGTGAAGGCAGCAACATTGAAGGATTGTTACAAAATTTATCTGGGTCTACAGTAAAGTCAAAAACTGAGCATACCTTTTGATCTAGCAATACCGCTATTGGATCTGTAGCCTAAAGAAATAAAAAAAAAGGAAAAAAGACCATTTTGTATAAAATAAATATAGTATTCCTTTTTTGTAATGGCAATGAAATATAAATTGAGGGGATATCATCAATTGAGAAATAGCTAACCAAGTTGTGCTATATGATTGTGCCAGAATACTATTGTGCTTTGATGAGCATGATAGTTTTAGAAAACCCTAGAAAGACATATTTTAAAACCTTTTAAAAAATATTGTATTTTCTCCCAGTTACACACAGAACATTTTTAACACTTTTATTAAAAGTTTGAGCTTCAAATTCAATCCCTTTCCTACTCCCCTCCCCACTTCCTGGGACAGTAAGCAATTTGATATTGGTTATACATGTGCAGTCATGCAAAACATATTTCCATATTAGTCATGATTTGAAAGAAAATATAGACCAAAGGAAAAAACAAACAAGAAAAAATAACGATAATGAAATATAGTATTCTTTGATCTCTTTTCAGGTTCAATTAGTTCTTTCTTTGGATGTGGATAGCATTTTCCCTTAAGTCCTTTGGAATTGTCTTGAATCATTGTATTGCTGATAATAGCAAAGTCATTCACAGTTGATCATCACACAATGTAGCTGTTACTGTGAATAATGTTGTCTTGGTTTGCTCACTTCATTTTGCATGTAACTTCATGTAAGTCTTCTGGGTTTTTTTCTGAAATAATTCTGTTCAGCATTTCTTACAGAGAAATAGCATTCAATTGCAACCATTCAGAGGGAATACTTTTATATAAATTGAGGCAAAGTGATCTGAGGAAAAGCAGGAGAATGTGGTACACAGTATCAGGAATATTATAAGAATTATCAACTGTGAAAGATTTAGCTATTTTGATTCAGACAATGATACAAGACCTTTCCAAATGTCCAGTAACAAAAAATGCCATCTGCCTCTAGAAAAAGAACTTATGAACTGAATGCAGAAAGCAGCAAAATTCTAATTTTATTTTTGATATTTTTCTGCATTTTTTGTAATATGGAAATTTGTTTTGCATGATTTAACAGGTATAATTCATATTAAATTGCTATCCTTCTTAAAGAGGGGGAGGGAAAAAGGAAGAAAAATATTTGGAACTGAAATTTTTTAAAAATAATTCTTTTCCTGTCATGAGGATATGTCTAATGAAATAAATAAAAATATGTTGGAGAAAAGGTTTTAAAAAAAAGTCAAAGAGCACAGAAAGCCAAGATGAGGGGGGGAAAGCATTCTAGGCATGCAGAGAGAGCTAGTGAAAATATCTCAATTATAGTCAGAAAATGAAGATGAGCAACATCAGTGAGTCAGGTGTCACTAGATTGCTGAATATGTGTCCAGTAGAAAAGAAGTTTTACAAAAGCCTGGAAAAGGGAAGGTGAGGTTATGAAGGATTTTGAGTGCCAGAGGATTCTATTTTATATCCTAGAAATAACTGGGAGACAATGGAGTTCATTGAATAAGGATGAATAAATAAAATAGTCAGAACTGAGCTTTAGGAAGATCAGTTTGACAGTTGTAATGCATTTACTTTTTTGTTTTCTTACATTGGAAGATGTTATACCTGCTCCCCCCAATAAAAGATAAACTATTTGAAGACAGTGCTTTGCACACACTAGAATAGTCCTTTGATCTCAGCCATAACATTCTCCCCCAAAAGGAAGGTGAAAATCTATTAGTTCCTGTCCATCTTGAATAGTTCTTGTCCAGGTCTACCCATATGTTTTTCCAATATGTATGCATGAGGATATTATTGCTTTTTATTTTGAAACTAAAGATAGCAGGCTGCCCATCTGTAAGTCCTCAATTTTATTAGGTGACCTGCTCTCATTTGATATCCATTTCTGTAATTCTTTGAATCATCTCTATCAAATGTGATAGATTAATCCCATTCTCTGGGAGACAAAGAATATTACCAATGATCTTGCGTATGATAGACATTAACATATGTTTATTGTGTTGAATTTTATTAAATGGAGTTATTATAGGAACCAGAGTCTTTAATTTGGGGAAGAAGAAAATGAACTTACAATGTCCCAGAACTAGACAGGACCCCAGAAGTCTTCTTATGTCCAAAGAATCCCTTCTAAAATGCTGAGAATGAATGATCATTCTGCTCTGCTTAATTCCATCCAATTAGGAAGGGCTCACAAGCTCCCAAGGAAGTCCATTCTTCTCCAACCAGATTTTGTGATGAAATCATTTCGTTTATATAAAGCCCAAATTTACTTACTTCTTTCTTATTCCATTGCTCCTAGTTCCCCTCTCTAGAATAATTCCATTTGCACATGACATCCACCATGTGCCAACTATTTAATGTTAGAAACTAAACTTGAATTCAGGTGTCCTGAACAATGGGAATAGGATTTAATGCTTCTTTTCATTGCTTAAGTGAAGTGGAGAAGCTTTGGGAAAGAGTGGGAGAGAGAGATAGACTTTGATTCTTTTGCAAGGTACTCGGAGCTTTGCCTGAGTAATTGTTCATAAGTCTGAGTGGGTGTGTTTGTGCTGCATCTTCTGGGAAGCAGAGCATATGGACCCAATAAGGAGGCAGTAATACTTTAAGAAGGAAGTATTGCTCTGGAGGGGAATTATGAGCCCAATTCTCTATGAAATTGTACCCTAGGCTGCCTCATTTAGCATTTGCTGACACTCACCCAAACCCATTATGGAATAGTCTGTTTCTAAAGCATGGAAAGTGCAAGTTTTTGCCTTAATTTACCCTTGTGTTACTTTATTTTTATTATAGTCGTATATTTAACATTTAATATTTCCCATTTTCGGTGAGTATAGAGAATTTGGAATTAAATTATTTAACATCTCTTTTTGGTGGGTAACTGCGGTGAGTTACTGCCACCCTTGTTTCCTCCTCGCAGCTGCCATTACTTTTGATAGGATCTCCAGAGGGTCATAATCCAAAAATACAGCTTCACTTCCCTAGCCAGAGCAGCAACAAGAACAAACGCAACGTAAATAACGATCTAATAGCAACAATAATTAGATTACATTGCTTGCCGATGTTCATCAGAATGTTTCATAAATGCATGCCTGTATCATAGATCATGGCTAATGCTGGGGACTGTGGTTTCTGATTTCAGAATGCCAACCGCCAGACTGTATATTAACTCCAACAAAGATAAAATGCTTCAGCCAGGAGAATTACCAAAATGCATGCAGCCGCAGAAATAGCCAATGGGATGCTTCACAGGCCCTATTCAAGAGCTTGGACTGTGCTGATCCTAATGCAAATGGCAGGGTTGGAAGTGGAAGCAGTGATAGTGAGATAAGAACTTTATAGGTCTGAAAAGATTCACTAAACATACACAACTTTATCAATGAAATAAAGTCCTGTGGTAAATATTTCTTTTTTCTTTCTTTTCTTTCTTTCTTTCTTTCTTTCTTTTTTTCTTTCTTTCTTTCTTCCTTTCTTTCTTTCTTTTCTTTTTTTCTTTCTTTCTCCCTTTTCCTTCTTTCCTTCTCTCCTTTCTCTCCTTTCTTTGTTTCTTTGTTTCTTTCTACCTTCCTTTCTTCCTTCCTTCTTTCATCCTTCCTTCTTTCATCCTTCCTTCTTTCTTCCTTCCTTCTTCCTTCTTTCTTCTTTCCTTCCTTCCTCCTTTCTTTCTTTCTTTCTTTCTTTCTTTCTTTCTCCCTTTTCCTTCTTTCTTTCTCTCCTTTCTTTGTTTCTACCTTCCTTTCTCCTTCTTTCTTCCTTTCTTTCTTCTTTCCTCCTTCTTTCCTTCCTTCTTTCTTTCTTTATCCCTTTTCCTTCTTTCCTTCTCTCCTTTGTTTCTTTGTTTCTACCTTCCTTTCTTCCTTCCTTCCTCTCTCCCTCCTTCTCTCCCTTCCTTCCTAGCTTTCCTACTTCCTTCCTTTGCTTACTTCCCTCTTTCTTTCTCATTCTAAAAAAAATCTGATATATAATAAGAAATTCTAGAGTACTTTGCCACTTAACATATGTGTTTGTATATTTTTGTTTTCTTTCATTCAATTAAGTGTTTGTCAACTTCCTACCAGCTACAGGTGAATGTAAGAAACAACAGGTGATGAAAAGAAGCAAAATGTGCATCAATGGAGTAAAGTGAAAGCTGTGCTTGGCAAGAAAGGACTATTTATTCAAAACTTGACTCTTCTACTTACTATCTCTCCAATATTAGGCAAGTTAATTAAGGCCCTTAGGTCCTAGTTTACTTGACTATAAAAGAAAAGACTAGCACTAGATGACAGCTAAGTTTCCTGCCAGTTCTAAATCGATGAGCTTATGTTGTTCAAGGAAAGCCTTTCACTATGAGCATTATGCCCAAAAGGCTCTGAATTTCACCACTTTCGTTTAACTGCAAGGGAATACTTCTCAAACTGGAAGTATCCTTCAGTTCTTTGAAGTCACTACTACTTCATGGAACTTTAAAACACACACACATACACACACACACACACACACACACAAACACAGATCTGAAGAAACTTTCTACCTATTTCAACCATGAAGAAGAAGGGTAGTACTTCTATTTCAAGGGCTGTTATAGGGAAGTGGGACCCAGTTTACTCTGCTTGGGGAATTGGCAAAAGATTTCAGCTTGATGCTAAGAGAAGGTTCCTAAAACTTTGGACACAGCAAAGTGCAGTGGAGATATTTTAGGAAGTAGTGACCCCTCCCTCTCTGGAAATCTTCAAGCAGAGGCTGGATGATTCCTTGGCAGGAACATTGAAGAGAGAATTCTTAGTCCAGTATGGATTGGACTAGGCAGCCTCTGAATTAAGATACAACATAATTCTGTGAGATCTTTCTGGAAAGTTTCTTTCCCATTGTCATTTCCTTGAAATTGAGAGAGATTCCCACCTTACATCTCAGCTGTACTATTTTTGTTCATATTTTTCTTTTTTGATTGTTTGTTTTTTGGCAAGGCAATGGGTTAAGCAACCTACCTAAGATCACACATCTAGGGATTATTACATATCTGAGGCCAAATTTGAACTCAGGTCCTCCTGACTCCAGGGCCAGTGTTCTATCCTCTGCTCCACCTAGCTGCTGTTTGTTTTCTTTTTACTGAAGGTAGGGTTTTTTCCTTATCATGACAGGTTCCCATCTTTGTACCTTGAAGTGAAGTTTAAGATGTGTTTTTGATGACTTTTGTCTGATCTTGCCACCATTTAAATTACTTACCTTTGTCTGGTACCAGGAAGTATTAGCATGCTATTTCTTTTTCCAGACAGGTACTTTAACACTCACAAAGAGAGACAGAGAAAGATAGGGATATAGAAAAATAGGGAGGATTATCATTAAAAAAAATCTAGCGATCCCTTTCTTGGTTTAGGTTCCATTTTAGAATGGCAGACATTTGTTGCTTAGCACCAGTTTCAACCCTCAAGGACCAACTCATTGCATCTTTGTGCATTAGTGACTCTTACCTTCTTTAATTTGCTTGTGTAGTAAGTTTCCTTTTTTGTTTATTTATTTTTTTTTCCTTGTGATAGTCAAAACCAAGGTTAAATACCATGGTATCTATCTTTTGGTCTGTTTGTCTAGCTATTAATTTAGCATTTTAAGGTTTTCAAGGTGCTTTGTAAATATGATTTCATTTTGTCTTTATAACTTTGGCAGAAAAGATGGTATCATTTTACAAGTAAGGAAACTATGGCAGAGAATGGTTAAGTGATCTGTCCAGGATCACAAAGCTAGCAAATATCTGAGACTGTATTTGAACTCAATTCTTCCTCACTATATTTCTAGCACTCTAGCTATTCTGATTAAATCAGACCTAGCATTCCCCATGGTACTTTATCAAATGTGTCATAGTGAATCTCTCTTGCCTTTGAGACACTAGAAGAATAAGAGTACATTTGTGAAGTTTTGGGTTTTTACTGCAATTCTCTGTTCAAGTGATATATTTTCAAAATAATCTAGGAAAGTGATCTCTAATCGCATTTTTGTCTTGTAGTAATAGGCTAATAATTAATTTATTCCCATTTGTTTGTTAATTGCTGAAAGATTAACCTTGATTTGGATGGATGGATGGATGGATGAATAGATGAATAGACCGATAGACAAACAGGATAGATAGACAGACAGACAGACTAGATAGACTAGGTACATAGATGGATGAATGACATGATAGATAAATAAGATAAATATTACATAGATAGAGGATAGATACATAGACTAGATAAATGGATGGATGATCAATAGATGGATATATAGATAGAAAAATTGGATAGATTAGTAGATAGTAGATCAACAGACAAATGGAATAGATGGATAAAAAGTTGGATGGATGGATGGATGAATAGTATTACGTGCTTATGTCAGGCAATATGTTAAACACTGAAGAAATAAAAAGAAAACAAGACATTCTCTTCCTCAAGAAGCTTATTATTCTAGTGAGAGAAGGCAACATCTAAGGAAAAACTAGGTACTTGGGAAGGTAGGATACATGGGTATTGGCATTGCTAGAGATGACAAAGCAAAATATGTCCCCTTTTCTAGGTCTCATTTCTCTCCTCTGAAAAATGAGTAAGTTAAATTCAATGAACTCTAAGGCCTTCTCTAGCTTTGGCCAAGATTATGTCCATTTTAAGATAGATTTTTTTGTTTTTGGTCTATTACATATATATACACATATATAACTGTAATATATGCTGGAATCATTTCATGAGAAAAAAATCTACAAGTGTCCTTTAAAAATAATAAATTTTCTATATGAATATTATTCATTTCCTTTTCTTGAATTTTATTACTATTTCTTCTAGGATGTTCCAAAGTCCTGAAATCTTTACTATGACTCCATTAAGCAAATATATATATTAGACCCCCACAATGCTTTAGACAACGTGATAAGCCCTGGGGATAGAGAGATCAGGAAAAAACCATCCCTTGCCCTTTAGGAGCTTATATCTGTGTAGCAAATGATACACAGATCATGAATGCATACACATATCACAAGTATGACACCCGGAAATGGACATGGACATTATCAGTACTTGATGGGGACCACTGTCACAGATGTGTGGGACTGGACTGATAAACCACATTCCCTTAAATATTCCCCTAGAAGACGTGATTGAACATGCCTCCCACCACATGCTAAATGGTGTTCTCCAAGGGCATGAGGATGTGATTAGAGCTAGAGTCAGTTAGGAAGAGTTCCCTTTAAGAAAAGAGGATAGGGCTTTGGATGGAGGAGAGGAAAGAATGACTTGATACTAGAGAATATGGATGTTTTTATTGTATAAAGTCTGACAGCAGCTCATTATACCTTTCTAGTAACCAATGATAGTGAATGAAATGAGAGAATTCTGCGAAAAGACTCTTAAAATATTCATGTGACTTTCCTGTTACCTTTTATCCTTATCAGAAACCTACCTTTCCTAAAAGTGATCATATATAAGCAAATAATCTATTTTTGTATGTGTACTGTAAATATCCCTTTATAAAGAAATGAACAATTTCCAAATTTCTATTATCATTCCAGAGTGGAGGGGTGGTGGTGGTGGAGGAGTTGCTTGCCTTCAGACATTTTAAATATTATTTTTAAAGTGATTAAAATCATAAAGAAACATAGGGATTTCAAACCCTTAAAACACAAACGATTCCAGATAATGAAGACACACATGAGAATTAAGAAAAAAACACTTTTCTTTATGTAAGTATAGTGGTAAGTTAACCTGAAATATTTGTAATTTGTAAGTTTTTTACGTAGAGAACTTCTACCAAATTGCTTATGACATAGTAGATTTTAAGATCATGCCATAGTTAAAGGATCATCGATCTAGAATTGTAAAGGATCTCAAAAATCAGCTAATCCAGCCCCTTCATTTGATAGATGAGAACACTGAGACGTGAGCACTTAAAGGGGATATAGAGTCATAGCGCTAAAGCTAATAGGAACCTCATTTTTAAGAATGAGGAAACTAAAGCCCAGTTATGTCAAGTGACTTGCTTAGGTCATAGAGAAGGATTTCCTCACAAACATAATTTGAACCTAGGTTCTTTGGCTCAATCCTGTGCTAAACCCTTGACTAAACCCAGGGCCATCCCCAGTTATTTTGGACCCAGGGTGTTTCTAGAAGAGAAAGTGAGACAGGTGCCTGTACAACCACCTCTCACTAAATCCAATTCACTTTCATGTCATGGTATCATTTCACTGACATCATGGTCTGCTTTGAGAATGAATGAAAAACTACATGCTACAATTTGACTGAGACACTTAGCAATTCAGCTGCTGCCTCCATCACTTACTATGTTAGGGCAGTTAGGTAGAGCTCTGGTCCTGGAATCAGGAAGACCTGAGTTCAAATCTTGTCCCAGACAGTTGACACTAGATGTGTGACCTTGGGCAAGTCACTTAATGGTGATTGCCTCACATCCATATCCAGTCTTCCTAATTCATATCAGGCCACTGCACCCAAAGCAAGGCTGGTGACTTAACAGAGCACCCCTTAATTCAAACCCAGTTCGCTTGCTTGTCAAGATATCACCTCCTGGACATCATGGTCTTCTTCAAGAACAAAGAACAAATATTGTCGTCATCAGTTATGTGACTCTGGGCAAGTAAAGTCTGCAAAATGAGCTGAAGAAGGAAATGGCAAACCACTCCATTATCTTGACAAAATGACAACATTAATCCAAAATGGAGTTCTGAAGAGTAGGACACAACTGGAATGGATGAACGACAACAAAAAGCCAGCTCTCTATCCACTTAGTCAAAACTTCAAGTCAACATAAAGGGACATCCTTGTGCTCTAATGAAATTGTCAAGTGGCTCAGGATTAAAATGGTTTATTTACCCTGATCATTCCTGAAACATAATTGTGTCGGTAATTGTCTTCAGTGTGTATTTATTATGCAAATATTAATGAACATTTTTTTCCCATTGAATGACCACATTCTGATTGCTTTGAAGGCCAGAAACATCTGTCTTTTTTATGAGTCTGAGAATATTCAGTTATTCTTCTTGTAAGATGTATGAGAATTAGCAAGTTATTATCTCAGATCTTCAGATAGACAAATTGAAGCCATACTCTGCATTTGTGGAGTATTCATAACTGCTGATTCATTGATCCAGCAAAAATGGATGGATATTTCTTTTTTTTCCCCTGTAAGCATCAGTATCATCAGTGTCCATGTATAATTTTCTCTTATCCTCATTCAGCGATGATGACATTGGAGCCAACCTCCCTCAATCTCTCTTCCATGACCTTGTGATGAGGTTATGAGTCCAAGGAATTGAAGCAAAAGCTTCGGACAGGATTTATGAGAAGATGTGAATTGAATTTATCAAGGGAAAGGAAACTTTCATTTGTTTCAAGTTGCAGAGCAAAGGTGGAGATTTAACAGGACAGTTATCAGATTCCTATGTTTGAAGACACTTTGGCACTTTTCCCTGCCTCATTCTCTGTGGTTATTTGGTTCAATTCAGAGGTATATGTTTATTAAGTACCAACTGTGTTCAAGACTGGGTTAGGAAATAACAAAAATAACAAAATCAAAGGAACATAAGAAGATTTACACAAATTAATGCAAATTGAAATGACCCAATCCAGATGTTCAGTATTCTTGACCTCTATGGGCTTGTTCCTGAGATTATAGCAATAACATTGAAAAGATTATTGAAAAAAAGATAAATTAGGGGGTAACTCAATGGTACAGTGGATAGAGTACCAGCCCCGGAGTCAGGAGGATCTGAGTTCAAATTTGACCCTAGACACATAATAATGACCTAGCTATGTGACCTTGGGCAAGTCACTTAACCCCATTGCCTTGCAAAAAAAAAACAACCAAAAAGAAACAAAAAGAAAAGAAGATAAATTCTTACAGAGTAACCAGTAATGGTTTCATAGAATACATTTTTTTTAGGTTATTGCAAAGCAGTGGGGTTAAGTGGCTTGCCCAAGGCCACACAGCTAGGTCATTATTAAGTGTCTGAGGCCAGATTTGAACTCAGGTACTCCTGACTCTGGGGTGGGTGCTCTATCCACTGCACCACCTAGCTGCCCCCCATAGAATACAATTTTAACTAAGGGATCTGACTCCAGACTCACTGCTTTCCTGCCATGAATTCAATTCAATTCAAATCAGTACTGAAGTGACTGGTGCATCCTGTGATCTATACTAGGAACTGGGGACTCAAAAATGAATCTGATCTTAGAGGATTGAGCATAATGATGGTAGTATGTTGCCTCTGTTGTTATACACAGTCATTTATGGTATCCATTGTTTTTGCTCAATTATTTTTCTTTCTTTCAAAGAAGGGATCTGTTTAATGTGGGAATGGGGACATTGTGACAGTGTTGAACTTGCAACCTTAATCCTACATCTGACTCTATTAATGAGACCCTGGGCTAGTCATTTAATCTTTCTGATCCTCTTTTCCCCCATGTAAACTGGGGATAATATGTGTACATCAGAGGATTTATATGAGGATCAAATGAGACCTTAAAACACTTGATAATGCATAGGTATAGGATGTGTTTTCTGTTATATAGGGAACCCCCAGATGAAGAAGCTCCTTCCATTGACATAGGTTAGGGAATTTTCTGAAGTTTATAAATAGAGATAGCTACCCAATTTATTTAGACGTTAAATGGCTTTACAGACTCATATATGCTTTTATTATTGTTATGGTTTTTAACATTGATTTTTGTTTTTATTCAGTTGGTCTAGTCTTGTCTGATTCTTCTGGGTTTTCATGGCAAAGATAGTGTAGTGATTTCCCATTTCCTTCTCCAGTTCATTTTGTAGATAAAGAAACTGAGGCAAACAGTATTAAGTGACCTGTCCAGAGTCATACAGTTAATATATGTCTGAGGCTGAATTTGAACTCAGGAAGAGGAGTCACCTTCAGGTCTGATGCTCTATCCACTGCACCATTCAGCTGCTTTAATACTGATTATTAATGATCAATAATCATAATAATTGCTGGCATTTATGACACTGGATAAGCCATTCAATGCCTTCATGTTTTAGGCATCTAGGACAATAATAGACATTAAACCAACAGAAGTCCATAAAACATTTTCAAAAATATATAATGTTAGACAAACTAGAGTCATAGACAAAAATGAAACTCCTGTCCTCAGGGAATTTATAATTGACTTTCAGTTTGTCCTCAGATAAGAGAAAGCAAACTCCATACAAAATAATGCAAGTGATCTCAAAATAAAGGACGTTAAGCACTACAGGGCCAGAAGGGATGAAGAGAATCATCTTGTAGAAGGAGACATGTGAACCCTGCTTTCAAGCGAGCTCAATCTCAAACTATTTGCTTCTCCTAAGAAGCTGTAAAAATAAACATTTGAGTCTGCTCCCCACAGAGTTGAGTTTAGCCCTTGCTGACTTGGCTTCTCTAAGAGAGGAAGGTCACAACTGTTTCATGTCCCTTGATTGCCTTCATTTCTATGTGTTCTGACAGAGAATTTTTAATATCTGCCATCTAGTCTCTTTTAATCACAGCTGCTATGCATGATTTTAACATTTTCTTCAGGGGACACTGGATATTTTATCTCAATCCATAATCTATTACCCCCTTTAGGCCTAGCCTCATTCCCAGCATTCTGGGCACTGTCAAGTTCAGAAAGGTGCCAATTCATGGCTTATAGGAAAACTTCTGCCAAAATTCATTAGAATATCTTTGTATTTCTTTTCTTTATTGATTATTAAACAGTTTTTCTTGACCCACTTCTTTTGGAAATCAAGTACATAGGAAGAGAGAATACTTGATAATTTATGGGGTCCAGAATATAATTTATAATAGGGCTTTTCTTCATTAATGATGACGAGAGCTATCATCATAACATTATTGGCCTTTCAGAGTTATTTATAAATATTATCTCATTTGATTCTTATGTAGCCCTATGAAGTCAAATAGCAACAACAATAATGACAGTTGGTCATTGCCCTTCAATCTCAAAGGGGACCAAAATGACTTCACCATATTAGAGTTGAGTTACAGTGTGTCCAACTGAGGCTGATCAGACCAATACCAGCTCAGAATCATTACCATAAGTCAGGCACAAATGGCCATGATCTTGCTGTTGCTGCTGCTTCTGGTGATAATGATGATAATGATGATGATGAAGATGAAGAAGATGATGATGATAACAGCTTGTCTTTATATGGGGCAGGCAGATGGAGCAGTGGGTGGAGTGGAGGGTCTGAAGTCAAGAAGACTCAACTTCCTGAGTTCAAATCTAACCTCAGACAAACTTGCTAGCTGTGTGACTCTGGGCATGTCACTTAGTCCTGTTTCTTCTGTAAAATGAACTGGAGAAGGAAATGACAAATGACTCCAATAAGTTTTCTTTTTTTTCTCCAATAACTTTTCCAAGAAGATCCTAAAAGGAGTCTGAGAGTCAGATATGATTGAAGAACAGCATTTTACAGAATTTATTATGTTTCAGGTACTTTGCCAAGCAATTTGCAAATATCTCATTGTTCCTCACAACAGTACTGTGAAGTAAGTACTCTTATTATCTACATTTTATAGTTGAGGAAACTGAGGCTAAAAAATTTTCAGTGACTTATTCAGTTTTGCATAGCTAGTATGCTTGGCAAGATTTGAACTTGGGATTTCCTGACTCCAGGCCCAGCATTCTATGCATTGAAATACTTAAGCTGCCTCAAACATTCTATCTTAGCAGATGCATCATCAGTTAGTGAATCAGTAAGCATTTCATTAGTGCCTACTGGGTTCCAGGTTCTATGCCAGGTAAGTGTTGGCACTATTGACAAAAGTGAAAAATCCTTTGCTGTCATGGAAATTCCATTCTACTGGAGGAAACAAATCTGTGATAGGCTCCGTGTTAAGATCAGAGGACAGAAATGAAGCCATAGAAGATGCCTTCAAGGAGATTATATTCTACTAACACTGGCATTCCTAGCCCAGGATCTGTGAGCTTTAAAAAACATATTTCTCACCAAATGTATTTTTGCTTAATTAGTTTCTTTTTTTCTTTGTTTTTGTAAGGCAATGGGGTTAATGACTTGCCCAAGGTCACATAGCTAGTATCAAGTGTCTGAGGTTGGATTTGAACTCAGGTCCTCCTTACTCCAGGGCTGGTGCTGTATTCACTGTGCCACCTAGTTGTTTCTTTTCTAATATTATATATTTTGTATAATTAAAAGCAAGATTCCAAAAATCAGTCCATGGGTTTTAGCGGATTGCCAAGGGAGTCTGTAATACATAAAAAAGTTGAAAAATCCCTGAACTAAGGTGATGCAATGGGTGTCTAATACCCATTCAAATTCTTCATCTATATAAAATATTGCACAAAGAAGGTGAGAGACAGACATAGACACACAGAGGCTGAAATAGAGACAGCATGAGACATAAAGATAAATAGACACACACACACAGAGTCAAAGACAGACACAGGGAGAAAGAGAGGTAAATACAGAGACAGATAGAAAGAGATAGACACAACAAGAGGCAGAGGCAGACAGACAAAATGAGAAATGGAGAAAGATGGAAATATAAGAAAGGGACAGACAGACACCAAAACAGAAAAAAGAAGGGAATGGAGAGAGGAAGAGAGACAGAAAGTGGAAGAGGAGGAGAGAGAGAGAGAGAGAGAGAGAGAGAGAGAGAGAGAGAGAGAGAGAGAGAGAGAGAAAATAAAAAAATAAACTACTACTATTATTTTGGCAGTCACTTAATTATGAGAAAGTCAGAAGAGTGACTAGGGAAAGTCTTCTCAATGGAAATATCATCTGAATAAAATAATATCCGAAGAAGAAATGGCTTCTCGGAGTCAGAAATTAGGAGGGCAAGTACTCTAGTAGAACACATGTGAAAATTGTAGTGATGAAGAAATGGAGCAATGGAATCTGTAAAATAGCTAGTTATCCAGCTTACCAGGACCATAGAAGCGTATAAAAGAGAACAACAACAGATAATAAGGATTCAAATGTCGCTGGAAATCTCCTCTGGAAGACCTCGTATATCATCTATTTGTGCATTCAGTCATCATGAAGAAGGATCATAGTGAGGAATGCCATAACTTCAAACTTCATCCCAACCCTGGTCTTGCTGGGGATACCTCTCTTCCTTAGGTAGGAATCCAAAACTAGTCAGGGACCTTGGGAATCCAGATTGCTAGGTCTGACCTCCCAGCAGGTTTCTTGGAGAGCCAGGCAGGATAGTTGTTATGGTCTTTTCTCAAGGTTTTTGAGCTAAAGGTGATTTTATCCAAACTTCTTTCCACTTCCTTGGTCCCTTTAGTCTTTAATTTAATTCAGTGAATTAGAGATTCAAAACTGGAAATAACCTTCTTTGGGATCATTTAACACAGTCCCATTAGAAATGAGTAAATAGAAGTAAAGAACTGCCTTTCCCAAAGTCAAGCGTGATGTAAATGGCAGAACCAGAATTTTAACTCAAGTAGTCTCCAGATCCTCCTTTTTAATGGCACCATCAATACAATTCACTTTAATTCAATGCAGTCCACTTCATTTCAATGAAATCTCAATATTTATTCATTCCTGATGTGTTCCATGTGCTGTGCTAAGAACAGAGGACACAAAACAAAAACAAAAAACAATTTCTGTCATTTTTGAGCTTTCTTTCACTCTACTTGGATTGAAGTGGAGGATATTTGCAATAGATAACTCAATACAAAATATATGGTGCTTCTCCTTTTCAAATCATCATTGGTAATAGCTTGAGGTCCAACTTAAAAACTTATTAATTTTTTCATTACCATTTGACTTGTAATGATAACAGTAATAATAATAATAATAATAATAATAATAATAATAATAATGAATGTTTGCCCTTCATTTTCAAAGAAGATTACATCAGGGAGGTGATGCCATGACAAGCACATGAACTGGTTTTGAGCGAGGGGGTGCTATACAAAGTCATCAGCCTCACTTTTTCCTCCAAAGTCATCTGCGTCCAGTGACCAGATATGAATCAAGATGACCAGAGATGTCCCTAGACGTGAGGCAATTAAGGATAAGTGACTTACCCAAGGTCACACAACTAGTAAGAGTCAAATATCTGAAAATGGATTCAAATTCCTATCCTCCTGCCCCCAAGGACAGTGTTCTCTCCACTACACCATCTAGCAGTTTCGTTATCATTGCTTCCCCCTTGTCTTCCTTTTGTCTCTTTTCTGATCCTTGGACACTACGCCCCTATTGCTTTATTGGATGGGATGAGAGAAAGAAAAAAGACTGATCACAGAGTTTGGATACCAACTATAATCTTTATGGTGAGATGGAGAACCTTACTAATTGCCTTGCCACTATATCCTGAGATACTCCAAGGTCACAGAGTTTGGATACCAACTATAATCTTTATGGTGAGATGGAGAACCTTACTAATTGCCTTGCCACTATATCCTGAGATACTCCAAGGACTACATTTTGCCCCACATTGCCTCCTAAGGACTCCTGGGTCTTGCCAATACCCTCTGAAGTTCTTATACGTGTTGTTTTTTCCTTATACGTGTTGATTTCCTTAATAGCACAAACTACCTTGCTTTTTTCCTAGATCATGCAAGAGACAGAGAACTAAACCTAGTGTCTGAAGTATCTGGAGTTCAAATCCAGACGCAGATGCTTGCTAGTTTTATGGGATTTGGGGATAATCTCTTAACCTTTCGGTCATTTCCATGTCTTCAATGTGGAAATAATAATAGCACCCACCTTCCAAGGTTCTTGTGAGCATTAAACATGATTTTTGTAAAGCCCTTTGCAAGCCTTTATAAATACTATAATTTTTGACCCTTGGAAAAAGTAAGTGCTTGATAAATCTTTTTATTTATTATTTCAATTGACATTTCAGTTCTTCTGGGTTCAAGATGTTGTGGGAAGCACTTTCAATTGATTATGAGTATTAAAAACTAGGTAGATTATAGTGACAGGGAGCAACTTGGAACTATTGAAAATACTCCACTCTTATTCAGAATTGGGAAAATTATGGTATTTCTTATTGTTTTTGAGAAAGCCAAAGTATTCCATACTCTCTTTTTTTTAAAAAAAATCATTTCTTTATCTCAACATTAATTTTTTTAAGGTTTAAAATTCCAATTTCCCTCCCCCTCTTTTCTACTCTCTTTTCACCCATTGAGAAGTCTAGAAATGTGATATTAGCTGTATATGTGTGATCATTCAAAATATATTTCCATTTTTTAAAATCAAAAAAAATTTAAAAGTATGCTTCAATCTGTTCTCAGACTTTTTTGGATCTTTCTCTGGAGGTAAATAGCATATTTCATCATCAGTGCTGCAGAATTGTCTAGAGTAATTGTATTGGTGAGATGAGTTAAGTCATCCACAGTTGTTCATCATGTATTATTGCTGTTATGATATACAATGTTCTCCTTGTTCTGCTTACTTCACTATGCATCAAATCATTTTAAGTCTTTTCAGGTTTTTCTGAAACTATCTCTTTTATTATTTCTTATAGAACAATAGAATTCCTTCACAATCATACATCCCCCTCCATTAACAATTCTTTAAGGTCAAACTTTAATGAAGAAGCTATTACCTTTTCTTCTTATCTTTTTACCTCCTCTCCCTATAATTATAGGGAATCTCAGAAACCAACCAGTCCAACCTTGACATTTTACTGAAGAGAAAATCAAGGCTCAGAATGGCTCAGGGACTTGCATACACATGAAGTAACCTTCAGAGGCAGAATTTGAAGACAATTCCCCAAATTTGAACATCATTTCCACTGTACTATCTTGCATATAAGCCAATACTTTTCTTGTTTATTTTGCAAATGTGTAATGTGAACCTGAGAGAAATGAGATGTTTCCTATGGTCATATGAAATAGGGAATAAGGGTTGAAAACTAAATCTGCTAGTTCTATCACTAACCTTTTGTGGGATAGTAGAATTGGCAAATTGTGGAATTTGAAGGAATAGTAGACCTTCTTTCATCTAGCTACTTCATTTCAGAGGAGATCATTGAGTCCAAGAGAAATGGAATAATTAGCCAAAATTATATTCATATGTATTTTTTTGCTTTTCCTTGACTATATCATATCAAATGAAATTCCTTAAAATGATTGTTATGCCAGGGCAGCTGGGTGGTACAGTGGATAGGGCATTGGCCCTGGAGTCAGGAGGATCTGAATTCAAATATGACCTCAGATACTTAATAATTACCTAGCTGTGTGACCTTGGGCAAGTTACTTAATCCATTACCTTGCAAAAACAAACAAAAAAAATGACTTTTATGTAGACTCCAGTTTGGCCATTTTCCCATAGTTGGGCCACCTTTCAATAGTCTAGAGGCCCACCATCAAACCAGACACAGATAAGATATTAAGAATCAGTTCCTCCCACCTAGCAATCATCTGTAATATTGCTATTATGAAGCCTTCCATGCTCTTCCACACTTAGCCACCAGTTGAGACAATGTCCTATCAATTGTGGTACTCAGAGTTCCTGTCTGCTTCTAAGGGAAGCCACCGTCCATCTGGGTTTGGATTCAAATCATGTCAGCCAACTGCTCATTCTTACTTCTATTCAGAAAGTTATTTATTTGAAACGTCGGTAACAGTCCTGTACCTTGAGTCTCCTAATTACCAGAATCTCATTCACAAACACCTATCAATAGCCTAGGATGTATTTGGGGATTCCTAGCTTTGCTACATTGGCCCTATCCTCTTATCCCCTATCTTTCTTTGAGTGAGTACTTTGGGGAACGGTTTAGAGAACTGGTCAACACAATAAAAAAGGGGGATTCTAAAAGGAGTTTTCAAATAAAAAATTAACATCTTTCCTGAATATTGACGACATTTCTATCAAAGGAAAATTGCTCAGAGCCTCCCCAGGCTTGTTTCCTGTCCACCCCAGAAGCCTTGGGAGAATGGATATGAGGGCTGTCAAGCTCCAAGTGTGGTTCTACACTGCCAACTCCTTTTCTTGCAATCTGAGCATTATCTTGATTCTCTCCGACTTGGTGAAAGGGTTTCAGCATTAGCTGTCATCTTAAATTTGAATTTCTTTTTGATCCACAGAGCTTTATTGTAATTTGCACTTTCTCCTGAAATCTGGAACTTTGATATTGAATTCTGATGTTTTTTAAAAAAGTCTGAGTCAGTTTTTAGAATATGTAAAAAATGCCCCATATATTTTTCTCGTATTTAGGTGAGAGGTCAGTCTATTGATGGAATAAATAAGAAGACACATATTTTACCTCAGAGATTAGATCAGAATGAAATCTATTTGTAGAGCTGTAGGATGGTAGATTGAGAACTGGGATCATTAATTTATAAACTTCTTAAGGGCAAGGACTTTTTGCCTTTTTTTTGTATCTCCAATGCTTAACACTTTGTAGACCCTTAATAACCGTTTGATTAATTGATTGACCGTAGAGAACACCGTATCCACAATTTTTATTTTGTAGAGGAGAAAAATAAAAGCCAGAGAAGTGAAATCATTTGCTCATGGCCACACTAAGGGTAAGTAGAAAATCCAGGATTTGAATACAATCTGGCCCAATGAATAAAATATAGGCCCTGCTGCAGTCAGTAAGGCTCATCTTTGGGAGTTCAAATCTGGCTTGGGACATTAATTAGCTGTGTGACCCTGAACTAGTCACTTCACCTGGATTTCCTCAGTTTCCTAATCTATAAAATAAGTTAGAGGAGGAAATGGGAAGCCACTCTAGTTTCTTTGCTAAGAAAATGTGAAAATAGGGTGGCTAGGTAGCACAGTGGATACAGCATCGGCTCTGGAGTCAGAAGGATATGAGTTCAAATCCAGCATCAGACATTCATTTAACCTTGTGACCTTGGGAAAGTCCCTTAACTCCACTGCCTTGTAAAAATCCAAAAAGGAAAAAAAGAATAGAAAATGTGAAAAGGGGTCAAAAAATATTGGACATGACTGAACAAAAACAACAATCTCTGACTTCAGATTCAGCCTGTGTGATGTTTAGATTTCTTCCTAATCTGGCTTCTCCTGCCCTCATCTTTCTAGATATCTTAGACCCTACCCTGGCTCAATCTACTCTGTAATCCTGTGATATTGGTCTCCTTGCTGTTCTTCAAGCATGGCATACCATCACCTGACTTTGGACATTTTCTCTGGTTGCCCTCATGCCTGGATTACTCTCCCTCCTTATCTCCTCCTCTTGCCCTTCTTGGCCATGATCAAGTCCCAGCTAAACTCCTGGCTAATACAAGAAACTTTTCTTGACTCCAGCTAATATTAGTGCCTTTCTTTAGTACATTAATTCTATTTTTCAAAGGTGAGCTTCTATATAATAGTTTTCATATTATCTCCCTCTTTATATTATATATTCTATGAGGCAGGAGTTTTCTTTGCCTATTTTTGTCACCTTAGAATTTAGAAGGGAATTAATAAATGTTGATTCACTGATGGTCAAATCTAATACTGCATTCAGCGTCCAGGGTTACCTAAACTAAAGATTTTCGGGTTTAAATCAGGAATGGAATTTAGAAGTTCCTTTGTCCAAGATCATTTTACAAAAGAAGACACTGAGACCCAGAAGAGAGAAAGGCCTTAAGAAGTAAGAAGTCCACTAGGGATTTAGCCTGAAGACTTTTCTTTCCAAACCCATGTTCATTTCCAACATACAACATTGTCTTCTCCATTCATTGTGCAAACAAAATGACAGATGACTTTTCTATAGCCCTACAAGGTTTGAAAAGGCATCACACATACTATCTTCTTTGATCATAAAATCTTTATTTCAGAATTGGGACTTCTGAGATCACAAAAATCCCTTCACTTTCCATATGGGCGAACTGAAGTTCAAAGAAAAGTGAATGGCTATTCCCAAATTAGATTCAAGCATTAGTCACAGCCTCATAGGATTACATATAGTGTGATTTGTTGTAATGCACTCATTTTACATGGAAGGAAACTGAGACTCAAAGAAGATAACCTAGGCTTTCTCCTTGATTTTTCTTCAGGTGTTTTGTCTGACATCTTCTTTGCTATCTTCCTCAGATTACACTTTTCTGCGCATGTACTGTGTTCTCTCAATCACAGTAGAGAGGAAAATGAAGGATTATACACCCAAAACTGGAACAGATGAAAGAGGTCATGTGGTTCAACTGCTTCATCTTGTTGATGACTACACTAATAGAGAGAAAAGGGATGTATGTGAGAAATGTTGTAAAGACAAAACTCAACAATATTTGGTCCCTGACAGATATGTGGAGTGAATATGATTACCTAGTCAAAACTCATTGGGAACATATTAGCCATCCTTTTCATTATGCCTCTGAGGAAAATCTGTATGTGCTTAGAGTAGACATCTCCCTAATTCTTCTTAAGGGTACACTTAGAGGAACACATACAACTTGGTGAGATATTGAAGATGCCAGGGTCATCTCCTGCATCCAGAGCCATCACCAGTCATCCTGATATTTTTTCTGCCTCTGTACTTCAGTGACTCTGGAAGAAGGAGTGAAGCTGACAAAATGGTGTTAACTCTACCTCACTTAAATCCAGTTGGTATACAAAACAAAGTGATATAAAAAAACCTATGATGAGGGGTGGCTAGGTGGTACAGTGGAAAAAGCACTGGCCCTGGAGTCAGGAGTACCTGAGTTCAAATCTGGTCTCAGACATTTAATAATTACCTAGCTGTGTGGCCTTGGGCAAGCCACTTAACCCCATTTGCCTTGCAAAAACCTAAAAATAAAAACCTATGATGTTTTCAGTCTGAAAAAATGAAGGATGAACAACATCATATTATCTATTCTCTTCAAAGTTCCTAATGATCTTCTAATCATCAAATCTGATGGCCTTTTCACAGTCTTCTTGACCTCTCTGTAAATCAACTACAATTTATTATATACCTACTATATTCTAAACACTTGTGAAAAAGAAAAACAAAAACATAATCCCTGCCTTTTAAGGAGCTCAGCTCTCTCTGAAGACATACAACCAACTATATACTAATAAAAATCTTTGCAGGATAAATTGGGAGTAGTCTCACAGGGAAGGCAGTAAGAATAAGGAGGTCTCAGAAAGATGTCTTCAAGAAACCTGAACTTCAGTTGAGACATAAATGAAGCTAGAGAAGTTTTAGAAAATGAAGATAAAGAAGGAGAGCATTCCAACCATGAGGGACAGCTAAAGGTCAATTGTATATGAAGAATTTCATGGAGGTTGGTATCACTGAGTACAGAGTATATTTAGCACTATGGATAATGCTATTTTTTATAGGATATCTTCTTAGAATATCTTAGAAGATGTTAGGTGGTATAATAGACAGAATATTCCAGAACCATCTGGAGTTAGGAAGATCTGAGTTCAAATGTGGCCTCAATCACTTACTATCTATGAGACTCTGGGCAAGTCGCTTAACATGCTTCTGCCTCATCTATTAACAATAAAATAAAGTAAAATAGCAACTAATTCCCAGAGATGAAGATAAAATGAGATAATTTATAATGCCCTTTGCAAGTCCTAAAGCACTATATAAATGCTAACTTTTGCTGTTTTTTGAGTTTTCACACACTGTTCTCTCTTGATTCTTCTCTTGCCTTTAGAACAGTTCTTCTCAGTCTCCTTTGTTGGATCTTCATTCAGGTCTTTCACTCTAACTGTGATTCTATCACGAGATACATTCCTGGATCCTCTTCTCTTTTCCCTCTATAGTCTCTAACTTGGTGATTTCAACAGCTCCCATGGGTTCAGTTATCATGTTTACATTATTGTTTCCCAAATGGTATCCAGATCTATCTTTTCTTCTTATATCCAGTCCTTATCACAGCTGCCTAATGGACATTTAAAACTGGACCTCCCAAAGGTATTTCAAAATCAACGTGTCCAAAACAGAACTTAATATATTTCTCCCAATCCTCCCTTTTAAACTTTTCTCATATATAAACACTAACATTTTCCTCCTTACCCAATCTCACAACCAAAGTGACAGCCTTAGCTGTCATACTCATTCATTCCAAATCTCCAGTCATTAACCAAATAACAGATTTTTTTCTTTCTTTCTCAGGTATATTCTCTTTTGACGATACATGAAGTCATCAATCTTGATTAGACCCTAATCACCTCTCATTTGAATTACTGCAATGACAATCCTATCCATCTTTCTGTCCCAAATGTCTCCATGTTCCAAATCTAACCTCCACTCAACTACCAGGGCGATTTTCTTCAAGTGAAAATATGGCCATGTCACATTGCTAAAAAGAATAAAGAAAACTAATACATAAAAGGAACAACCCTTAACCTCCAATAAATCTTATTGTAGGGAACTTACTCCTTGAATTTTAGGTAAAATCTTTCCTGCCAGTGTGTTAGACCATTGAGCTTCCTCCTGTTGAGTTGTGTCTCCCACCTGCAGTGATTCACATGGGCAGTGCTTGGAGATACTTCTTTGGCAAAGATGACAGCTAACACATTTCATTTTCAAGCTCTCCAGGTGTTGCTGACTTTGAATTCAGCAGGAGGAAATGAGCCATGGATGGAGTAAAGTTTGTGGAGATGATGGCAGCTTAGAATTCAGAGTTATTCCATTTTTATTTATATTGAAAGTAAGAATAAAGCAATGAATTAAAGTTAGAAATAAACTGAAGTAACATTGATTTCATGGGTAGATTTGTATCTTACCTAAAATCTCCTAATTCAGGAGGTAGAATTGGATGGTATCTTCTAATACAACACATAAGGTATCCCAAATTTTCCCAATGAACTTCTACAAGACATATGCCTACATATGCCTATTGCCTCATGGTACACCCAGGTTGCAGAACCTCATATTTCTTTGAAATATTTCTGAATTTAATTTAGTTTTAAACTTAGCCTGCTTCATTCATTCATGAAAGATGAAGTTGGACTAACATTGATTTGTCATATTTCTTGTAGTGCCTCCCAGGCTTCTTGTAAGAATAAATTGAAGCAATATCTTCTAATTACATACATTTAGATTACCTAGATTTTTTTTCTGACTGTAGATTTATACATTTGGAAGATTCAGGGTCATGGAATGGAGGAAATGTGGAACACTTTTTCTGGAGTCCAAGGACTTGAGTTCAAATTCTGTTCCTAATATTCTCTGTGTGCCTTTAACAAGTCACTTTACCTTGTTTTGATACATTAGATGAAACACTCATTAAATCCTTGTTATGTGTTAGATGCAATGATAAGCATGAAAGACAGAAAAATAAGGAAGTCAGATATACTTGGTATTAGAATATCAAGGAATGCATCATCTAATGGAGGAAGCCAATAAAGAAGAAATGGGGGCATTTTTAGGGAGAGGTGGCCAACCAGTATTGATTTGGAGCAGCCCAGACAGTGAAGAAGAAGGGGAATGAATAAACTAGCTGAACTCTTTGAATGTAGGGTGGATCTGACAGGGACCCCCACCAATCATTGGAAGAACCTAAGTCATCATGGGTGGGGCAAGATAACCTCAACTTGTTTCCTTCTTTGTCTCTTTTCTTTGTTGACCTTTGAGGGTCTTCCTAGTTCTGGATCCATGACCCCTTGATGATCCAGTGGACCCTGATGGACATATTCCTTTCCAGTGTTGTCAAGTCAGCATTATTTCTCAGGAGAAATACCTGATAGCGGTCTGATGCTTTTTTTGTTGTGTTCATTTCTTTATAGCAAGATGCACTAGTAAGATAGAATAATAATGTTACTCCAAAAGCTCATCTTTCTATTTCCTCCCACATGAATATTTTTTTCCTTCTGAGTTGCCTATTACCATCTTTGGCAAACGTTCAAATCCTTACCTTGATTATTATTCATGCTTGAAAAATTTCCCACCTTGACTATTGTAATTTCCTCTTTTATGATCTTCTTCTGTCCTCACTCTTTAAACTTCAGGGGGTCTAGACTGAGGTAGCCAAACAATTCCCCTTCCTCAGCAAGTGAGCTCTGTCATTTGTACTGATTTCTCAGTTCTCTCCAAACCCAATTCATTTAATGGGGGGAAAGTATCATGGCTTATTATTTTTTCCCCAGCCCCCTTTGGCAGGTTGTACTGCTTTTTGAGATCACAGGCTCCTCATCCCTCTTCCTGACACTTATTTTACCTGGGCTTCTCACTCTCTTGTCTGATTCCCTGAAAACTAGATAGATTTTTTCTTAACGGTCTACAGTTATAAATACATGTTCAGCCTCTCCCAAAATACACTCGTGATAGACACCACGATTTGGAATCAGAGGACCAGGCTTTGGATCCTATGGGGGGGGGGGGGGCTTCTTCCTTTCCTAGAACAATAAATCAAGAATTAGGGGATACATAAACCAAGAATTATATGGTACTTTGGAGGCCATGCTGTCCATGTGCTTAGTGCTGAAATAGTGAAGTTCCAGAAAGGTGACTCGCCCAAGGTCATGCAGGTAGTGTAAGAAGCAATGGGTGCCTGAAACCAGCTCATATAGAAAAGCAAGTGGTTACATTTTCAGTTTGAGCATTTGTTCCTTAGTAATTAAGCACAGGCATCTGGACTTGATTTGCTATTTTGTTAATTGTTCAGCCTTAAGAAATTAATGGAACATCTTAATAATGCAAATTGTACTTAAAAGTGTTTAGCAAGAATTGTTTTTTTTCTGGAGAACTACTTGTTAAATACTTGCCAGCACAGCTCTGATTTGAATTCAGGTTCTCTGGGCACAGAGGCAATGTTGTTTTTCACTACCTGTGAGACCTTGATTGGGTAAGCGACTTGGCCTTCACTGTCAAGGAAAATCATTGGTCTTCATTTTTTTTTCTTCTGTGGACTAGAGATAGATGACCTAACTGATCTTTTGTGAGAATTATATAAAAATAAATGCCTAAGTGCCCAAATAAATAAATGTCATTTCTCTAGCATTTTCAAGCTTATAAAACGTTTTTCTTAAAAGAACCTTCTACCACTTATTATATTTTTATCTCCAGCATTTAGAACAGCAATTGGTACATAAGCATTTAATAGAGTATCTCTATTAGTTTTATCACCCCCATTTCACAAATGAGAAAATTAAACCCCAAGGAGGAAGATGAAACCTAATTAGTATTTATTAATCATATATTAAGGGCCAGGTTCCATGTTAGGTGTTGAGGATCTAAAATGGACAGGTAAAAATGAAAATTTCTGCCCTCAATAAGCTTTTTTTTTCCTGCTTGGGGGAGGGTAGATCATATATAACATATGAAAATACAGTACATAGGCAAAATCCATAATATATTAGAGGTGAGGTTTACTAATAGAAGAATCAAGAAAGGCCTCATACAGGAGGTGATACTTGCTTTGATCCCTAAAGGGACTTAGGGGTTTCAGAAGAAAGACGTGAGGAGGTAAGGCAGGTTGGCCTGTGAGTGTACAGGAATATGGAATATCATGTATCAGAAATAAACATACAGAGCTATCTGGCAATTAGGGAGTTGCACAAGATAAACCTGGAAAAGAGAGAATGAGACCAATTGCAAAAGGTTTTAAATGCCAGAGATGGAAAATTTTGTTCAGTCATAAGAGACCCACTGGAACCTCTTGAACTACAGAGTAATATGATTACATCTGTGCTTTAGGAATATCCATTTGCCAGCTATGTTACTACCCTTATATATTGTTCAGTCATTTTCAGTAATGTTCAACTCTGCATAAACCCATTTGGAGTTTTGTTGGCAAAGATACTGGAGTGCCTTGACATTTCCTCCTCCAATTCATTTCACAGATAAAGACACTGAGGCAAACAAGGTTGAGTGACTTGACCAAGGTCACACAGCTTGTAAATGACTGAAACTGAATTCGAACTCAGATCTTCCTGACTCCAGGTTTGTAACTCTATACCCTGAGCCACCTAGATGTCTCTATGATCCTTATCTAGACCTAATATTTCCTAGTTATCTTCATGTCATATCATCACTATTTCAGCATTTGTACCTCCTCCTCCTCACCTAAACCTTGGAATTAAGCCCTTAGAATCCCTTTGAGCAGTAATAGGTCGGCTTTGATCTTATCTTACTTTAATGTATGCCTCCATTGTACTTAAAGGACATTTCATACTGGCATCTGTCTCCTTTATACAGCTTCCCTTTATGTATTGTTCTCCCTCATTGGAACAAAACCTTCTTGAGATTACTTTGCTTGTCTATGTTTACATTCCCAGCCCTAAGCCCAATACTTATGAAATAGTATTATCAAATACATATGTAGCAAATGTAATGTTCTATAAATGTGTGTGTATATATATATATATATATATGTATGTTTGTCAATATATATCTATCTATTTATCCATCCACCCATCTATCTTTCTAGCCATCTTTCTGCATCTATCTACCTACCCATTCCATCTATCTTTCCATTACCTATTGGATTTTCAAGCATTCAACAAACCTTGATTAAACACTTGCTGTAGGTTAGATATCATATTGTGATCTGGGGATTTAAAGAAAGGTTTCAAAAAATTCTACCCTCAGTGAGTTTACAATTGAATAGGGAAAACAACATATGGACAATTATACTGAAACAAGATAATGACAGGAAAAATGGAGATAGTCAACAGAGGGAAGACACTACCATCAAGGGAGGCTGTGAGAAGCTTCTAGTACAAGATGTAACTTTAAATTCTGAGGAAGCTGTCAAAGTCAGTAAACACAGATAATAATGAAGGAAAGAGTTCCTTGCATGAGAGAAAATCAATAAAAATGCACAAGGTCAGAAGACGGAGTATCTTGGGCAAAGAAGAGCAAGGATCCAATGTCACTGAATAGAGTATGTGGTGGGAAGTAAGATGTATGAAGACAATGCAAAGATAGAGAGGGAGTAAATTATGAAGGACTTTAAAAGCTAATTAAAAATCCAGTGTAATAATAGACTATTAAAATCATTTGGGCATGGAGTGATGATGAAAGTTTGCACTAAGGTGGTATCTTTGAGTAGCGAGAGGATATGTATATGAGAAATATTTTGAAATGTTTTAATAAAAAGGCAGCATGAGTCAGCATAGGTATGTATTGTTTCTGTTCAGTGTCTGGCTTTTTGTGACCCCCCCCCTTGGGATTTTCTTGGCAAAGAGAGTGGAGTCCTTTGCCATTTTTCTTCTTCAGCTAATTTTACAGAAGAGGAAACTGAGGCAAATAACTTACCCAGGATCTCACAGCTAGTATCTGAGCCCAGATTTGAACTCAGGAAGATGAATCTTCCAGAATTCAGAATGGACACTCTATGTACTAGACACCATCCTGCTGCACTGACAGGTTAGGGAAGCCTGGAAAAGGAGTCAGAGAAGACTGTTCATATCTTGCCTTCAACACTTAGCAACTGTATAATCCTGGGAAACTCATTTGACCTCACTGGGTCTCTTAATCCATACAAGTAGGAAGTTAGTTTAGTTGTTCTCTGAGTCAACTCTATCTAGAGTTACCACCTATTCAATGAGCTTCAGTGACTCCCAATCATCTCTTGAGATCAAATATAAAATTCTGGTTTTGGCACTCAAAGCTCCTCATTATTCACCTGCCTCCCATCTTTACAATCATCCTAAAACTTATACCATCCCATCTTTCTGCCCATCCCCAAAGTCTAGTGACTTTGGCCTTTTTGTTGTTCCTCAAATAAGACATGCCACGTCTTTTTTTTAAAAAAAGTAATTTATTTATTTCCATCCATATGCACATGTATATTTTTATATTACAAAATTTCCTTCCACCCTTCCTTCCCAACCCTCTCCCCTCAACAGCAAACAGTCAGATTAGCATTGTACATATATATTTTTGATAAATATGTTTACATATTAGTCATTTTCGGTATGAGGAATTAGGATTAAGGGAAAGAGATGCATAAGAGAGAATTTTTATAGTGTTCATCAGATTCTGAAGGATTGGGTTTTCTTTTTCTTTTGTTTTCTTTTGTTTTTCTCTCTGGATGGGGATAACATTGTCCATAGCCAGTCTAATACGGTTGCCCTGGCTCTCTGAACTGCTAAGAGGAGGCTTCCATTAAAAGTCATCATCTCACAATGTTGCTGTTAATGTGTACATTGTTTGACATGTCATCTCTTAGCTCGGGATGCTTTCACTGACTGTCCTTTATGTCTGGAATGCTCTCCCTTATTATTTCAATACCTTGGCTCATCAGACTTCTTTTATTATTATCTACCTTTCTGCAGAAAACTTTCTCAATTCCCTTATTTCTCATAACTTCCTTCTGTGGATTATTTCCTATTATTCCAAATATAAAACTTATCTATTCATAGTTGTGGCATGATTGTGAGTTCTTTAAAGGCAGAGGCTGTATCTTGATTTTCTTTTTATCTCTAGCACTTACCACAGTGCCTGAAACACAGTAGATACTTAGGTGGCATAGTGGATAGAATGGTGGCCCTGGAGTCCAGAAGACCAGAGTTAAAATTTCTCCTGGGCAGGTTATTTAAGCCTGTTTGTCTCAGTTTCTTCATCTGAAAAATAGCTGGAGAAGGAATTGGCAAATCATTCCAGAATTTTTCCAAAAAGACTCCAAATGGGGCAATGAAGAGTTAGAAACAACTAAAAATGTGACTAAACAAAAAATAAATATTTATCGACTATATGACTTGGAAAAATGCTGGTGGGATCTAAAAAAATGCTGGTGGGAGATGAGATGAGAGTTTGACAAGATCCTTTCTAAGGCTTTTGTAAAACAGTGATCTCCAATTTTTTTTCCATCACATCCCTGTTAGCAAAATAAAATGAGATTAAAAAAAAAAACTTTCAGCATGTGTCCCTAACAAGACCTAGGGATAGGTATGGGACATGTGATTTTATTGCCATAGGAAACTCCTCGGTGAAGAAACTCATTTTATCAAAAGGTGGTCAGGCACATTTTCTACAACTTAGAGAATTCCCTGGGACAGTAAGGGTTTAAGAAAACTGGTCCAGATAGATCAGAATTGTGACCTGAAATCTGATCTATGAGGTCAGTTATGTATATATATATTTATTTAATTATAAATTTTTTTATTGAATGACTATACAAATTATTATGTATATTGTAAAACTTGCATAGAATAGAAATGAGGAAAGAGTGCTATAATGATGAAATAAGATGTAATACTGGAATCAATAGGGAGCAATGGAGTTTATAGAAAAGGAGAGTGATATTATCATACCTGTGTTGGGAAAATCACTTTGTAGCTCTATATGTGGAAATCATGATTAGAAATGGTAGAAATTTACAATAGGGAGACTAATTAGAAGATTATTAGAAATGTTGGGTCAATGAGTACAGAGGGCAGAAGGTGATCATTTGGATAGAGAGAACAGGACAGATGTGCATGATACTGTGGATAATATAAATGACTTTATTTAGCAATTGATTAGATTTATGGAGTAACAAATAGAAGAGTCAAGGATGACATCAAGGTTGCCAACTTGGATGACTGGGAGAATGATGGTGACCCTGATATAGCAGAAAGGTCAAAAGTGAAATTTTGGGGAGCAGGATAGGTGGGGGGAAGAGAATAATTATCATGACATCTTTACTCTATTCAAATACACCTATATCTATGCATCCCATGCAGCTTACTCTGTCTAACACTTATCACAGTGCCTTACAGAAAGTAGGAGCTTAAAAATGTTTATTCATTGTCCCATGGAAAAATGAAAGAGAGAAGGGGCTTTTACTCCCAGGCTGCTGTCCTTGATCCTATCTTCTGAGGGGGCCTTGCAGAACCACAAAATGACCTATGGGTACAGGGCTGTTGAGGTGGGCAGTGAATGTGGAAGGAGAGAAAGGAGGCAAGGCATTTTGCTTTTCTAATTGTTGTGGGCTCCTGAGTCTTAGTTTACAATGACTCTTAATTTACAAAGCCCAATATAGATGGAGGGAGAGGGAGAGAGAGTAGTGTTGGGAGGCCGTGGAGTGGAGGATCAATGAAGAATGGTGGACGGAGAGTGATTAGTGTTAGAGGCATATCCACAGTTGTTTTGGGTGATTCTGCGTGTTTGATCTCATATTCCTTGGAGTAATACCACCTCTCCTTTCAGATTCTCTACTCTAGAGATGACTATGCTAAAACATAAGAATCTAGAGAAATATTTTGTCCATATTTTTCTAATTCTCTAAGGTTTTCCCACAGAGATAATAATTTTATGTCATAAGTATTTATTATCTTAGTGTTTTCCTTCTAACCACTTTGTAAGGCAGCTAGATAACAGTTGATAGAACACTAGAATTGGGGTTAAGAAGACCTGAATTCAAAACTCAGAGACTTCCCAGCTCTGAGCAAACCACTGACCACGTTCAACCAAAATTAGGACGGAAACCAAGAAACTCCTGATCACCAGTCCCCTTTGCCCATGTATGTGATACTTTCTGAAAGGATCCCAAAACAGAGTTGAGAATGACTTTAGAGACCACCTAATCCAAGCTCTCAAGTTCTACAAATGAGAAAAATGAAAACTAAAGATATTTTCTTTTCTTGTTTCCATTTTCATTCAAGTTTTAAAATATGCATCACTTCGTAATATACTTTGTATCATGTATGCTTATGATACTAAAAATCATGCACTCTCAAAGTGAGAAAAGATCTCAATAGACCTTCCTGTCCAAACTACCAAATTTGATGTGAAGAAAGATTTGAAGTGAAAGACTCTGGATTCAGATCCTGACTCCACTATTACTGCCTGTATATATGTTCAATCATTTAAATCGTATCTAACTCTCTGTGACCCCATTTGGGGTTTTCATGGAAAAGATACTGGAGTTGTTTGCCATTTCCTTTTCTAGTTCATTTTCCAAGGAGAAAACTGAAGCAAACAGGGTTAAGTGATTTGCCCAGGATCACACAGCTAGCAAGTATCTAAGGTTAGATTTGAACTCAGGTCTTGTTGATTCCAGGCTACCTCTGAGAAGATGCTATTCAGTCATTTTAGTAATGACTAATTCTTTGTGACCCCTTTGGGATTTTCATGCAAAGAGACTAAAGTGGTTTGCCATTTCCTCTCCAGCTCATTTGACTGATGAGGTAACTGAGGCAGACATGGTTGTGTGGCCTTAGGCAAATAATTTTACCTCTCTGCCTCAGTTTCATAATCTATAAAAAGATGGGGAGAGAATGTGATATATGATTTCAAGGATCTCTCCAGCTTTGAAATCTCTGACCTCATGGGACCACCTGATCTCTATCTGCAGAATAGCTTGAGACAAGCCATTATGTTTTTGAAAAACTACTATTATTAGCAAGCTTTGTTGGACCTGGCTCCTAGTTGAGCCTGTTACTATTGGTTGTGACCTCTGGGGTCAAAGAACCCAGTTATAGCAAAAACCATCTAAGTGATCTCCTGGACTTAAGTCTCTCCCTACTTCCATACATATTTCACTCATCTGCCAGAATAAATTTCACAAAGAAATCTATGTCCTTTTCCTGTTCAAAAAATCCTGGTCTATGATAAACTATTTATTATGTCTAGGATAAACTCCTCTTTTTACATTTAAAACCCTTCAAAACTTGGCATTAACCCATCTTTCCAAACTTTCCAATCTTATTCTATAATATTATATAATATTCCACTCTTTGAAATTGATCTTCTTACTCTTCTCCATCCCCAACACTGAATTTCCCACCTACACACCTTTGCACTAGCTTCCCTTTATATCTGGAATGTCCCTCCTCATTTTTCTCTTTCCTCTAGAATCAGTCTCTCTCAAGACTCAGCTAAAATACCCATTTCTTCATGGGATTTTCTTGATGATAGCAGTTGTTCATGCCCTCCTTAAAACCCCTTGTACTTACTTTACCTTCATTGGAGATTGTCTAGTGGTTACAATACAAACTAACCCAGTCAGTACTGGATAAAAGCTTTATCTATTTTTATGTAGATCCTCTCTCTCCTCAGGATAATGTAAGCTTCTTGAAGACAGTTACTCTTTCACTTCTGTCTTTTGATCCACACATCACCTAGTGCAGTGGTTGCCACATAACATTCATTAATTGCCTCTCCTTTTTGATAATGTTTATTTATTTGAACATAGCTACCACATCCTTATTTCTGCCCCAATCCAACCCCTAGGCTTCTCTTTCTTAAAAAAAATAATTTTATTTTAATTTATGGAATAAAGCAAAGATTTCCATAACATAGCATAATAAAAAAGATAATTGCACCTGAAAGTTCAAATCTATTATGTACAACTTGCTATCCCTTTTAAATATACAATAAAGTTATGTAAATTTTTTTGTCCTTTTTTTTCTTCCTAGACTTCTTTTCAGCAGAGTAGGAATAGAAAACTCGGGGTAGAACAATACCAAAAGGAATATATATATATATATATATATATATATATATATATATATATATATATACTTACTTATGAATATGTCACCACAATTTCTATGTGCTGCATTAATGAAAAATAAAACGAATTTCAGAGGCCATCTATCCCTAAAAAATACCCCTCCCCAACCCCAAAGAATCATGTTATGATATGCTCTAACAAATTATTATTCAATCTCTGCTTGAAGGTCTTTAATGGGAGGGGGAACCTCATTTACCTTTCATTCTTAGTATCCCATTCCATTTTGGTAAGCTCCATTAATAAATAAGCTTTAATCAGCCTCTTTGCTACTTTCAGTCATCACTATTAGCTCTGTCTCTGAATTTAAACAGAATAAGACAAATCCTTTTTCTACAGAGCAACACTTGAAGACAACTATCTTGTGCCCCCGAGCCTTCTCCTTTTCGACATCCATTCCCCATTTCTTCATGGTGTGAGCTCATCTGAATAGTCTTCAGCTCATCAAATAATTAAACATTAATGTATTCACTGAACTTAATATAGCTTGGGTGTCTTTATTTTGACCAGTTTCAGAATCTTACAAAACAATCTGCCCAAGAATGGATGCATCGATACCTTTCTTTGTCCACTGCCAAAAATGAGAGGGAGAGGTGCTCTGGGTAGAGTGGAAAGGGAGGAACTCAGAAATGCAAAGCTCCTAGAAATACCCACTCCCTGTAGAGAAACTCAGAGCTGTACTTGTCATTCTGTTCCCACATATTAGATTATGTGATATGTAATTATGTGAGCTCTACTGTATATTTAAGTGTAGCTATTTCCCATCACTTTTCTAGGCCAATTTCTTCCTTGATTTCTTGGCTGGGCCCTAAAAAGCTCTTGTGTTTCCTTAAAATAAAAATTAATGGCTTTTCAGAGAACTTCATAAACGAGATGATGTGTCTCACAGGAAGGATTTCATAATCAGTCAGTTTCCAAGTACTGCATTTGTTACCACAACTACTCTTAATTGGTGCTTATTGGGATTTTTTCCTTACTAATTTTGGGTTCTTTCTAAAAAGAAAATCATATTAAAATCTTGATGTTCCCAGCATTAGGGAATTTTTGGCTTTGATTTGGTTTTAATTCATAATAACCATCTGAATTGGGGGCAAAACCAGTCAGAGACCTCTTTCCAGGAGAATGCAAAGGTTTCTGCCTTTGGATTGTAACATCATCTAGACTGGGAAATGATTCCAAGTAGCCAAAAAATTCATTTGAATAGCATTCTCTTTGGAGTTTGAGTAGCATCATTCATGTCTATATAAAATTTAGTTCAATTTAATTAAGCCAGGATTTTTTAATGTATCTATGTCAGATACACTGCTAGGCACCAAGGACCCAATGACAAAATACCATTATTAGATTATGAGTTTCTTGAGGATTGAAATTAATTTTGTCTTTTTTTAAAAAAAAATGGACCCAGTACTCCAGTATTTAGCATGGTGCCTAATATAATGAAAATGTTTGTCCTTCATTCTCAAATAAGACCATGAAATCAGGGAGGTGAAGCCATGACATGCATGTGATTGGATTTGAGTGAGGGGATGCTGTGCTAAGTCACCAGTCTTAACTTCTCCTCCAGAAATATCTGGGACAGTGGCCAGATATGAATTAGGATGACCGGAGATGTCTCTGAATGCAAAGTAATCAGGGTGAGGTGACTTGCCCAAGGTCATCCAGCTAGCATTTGTCAAGTGTCTGAGGCCATATTTGAATTCCCATCCTTCTGACTCCAAGGTCAGTGCCCTATCCACTCTGTTCTTCTGCTAGTATAATAAGTACTTAATAAATTCTCAATTACTAAATTTGACCAGTCAAATCCTGATGTTGAGGAGTCATATTCCACTGGGAAATATGATATTAAAAAAATAAGAAAATGTAAGAATATCTTTGAGGAAGAAAAGGATACTTAACTACTAGAAGTTTCAAGAAAGACTCTACTGGAAGGCCATACCTGAGATAGACCTTGAGGGATACCTTGGGTGTCTTTATTTTGACCAGTTTCAGAATCTTACAAAGGATTTTGAGAGGAAGAGATGAGCATGGTGTGCTTCAAATCATGTTATGATATACTCTAACAAATTATTATTCAATCTTTGCTTGAAGGTCTTTAATGTGGGGGGGGGGACCTCATTTACCTTTCATTCTTAGTATCCTGTTCCATTTTTGGTAAGCTCCATTAATAAATCAGCCTTAATCAGCCTCTTTGCTAATTTCAGTCATCACTCTTAGCTCTATCTCCGAATCTAAACAGAATAAGACGAATCCTTTTTCTACAGGGCAACACTTGAAGACAACTATCTTGTGCCCCGTGAGCCTTCTCCTTTTTGAGATCCATTCCCTTTATATCTGGGCAAATGCCCAGTGAGGAAATATGGAAGGAAAACTTCTAGGAAGAGGCTAGTTTAACTAGAAATTAAAGTACATAATGAATAATTAGAAATACTTTGGGAAAGGGAAATGGGAGCCAAACTTTGAAAGTTTATAAGGCCAGGATGAGGAGTTGGAACATTATTTTGGAGTAACAGGGAGCTGTGGAAGAATTTTTGTCTTGCTTTTTGATATTTCACTCTTGAATATGTAAAAATTCTTGTGGCTATAAAAAAATCTAAACTTTCTAATGAGTACATTGTGGTAATACTTTTATTGAAATACTCATTGGTACTCTTTGTATATATTTATGTTGTATTGACCTAAAAATTAGGGATTTCCCTGATCCCTTTTCCTTGAAGGAAGTAATGGATACTAAGGGGCAGAGTTTGAGGTAGTGGGAAGATAAATCAGATATGGGACATTACCTGGGAGAACTAACAGGAGTGGAATAACTATTATCATTAGTAGGAGGGGGAGGAGGAGGAGGAGGAGGAGGAGGAGTGATATAGCAGTAGCAGCAGCAGCAGCAGCAGCAGTAGTAGTAGTAGTAGTAGTAGTAGTAGAAGAAGAAGAAATAGGAGTAGGAGTAGTAGTGGTAGTAGTAATAATGGTAGTAGTAGTAGTAGTGATAGTAGTGGTAGTAGAAATAGTAGTAGTGGTGACGATAGTAGTAGTAGTAGTAGCAGCAGCAGTAGTCGTGGTAGTAGTAGTAGTAGTAGTAGTAGCAGTAGTAGAAATAGAAGTAGTAGTTATTATTGTAGGAGCTATAGTAATCATAATAACATTTTTCTTCTTTTTCACTTCCTTCCTTGCTCCTTTTCTTCATTCCCTCCATTCCTTCCTTCCTCTCTTCTTTCCTTCTCATGAGTTTCATGGGACAGAAGGAACCAAGAGGTTGGGATCAGACAAAGTTACAGTAGGAGACTCATTTAAACTTTCCTTTTCTTTTTTTCTGCTACTTATAGTACACTAGAATAACTCTCCATAGAGTCAGAGGAATGAGTACAAATTCTGATTCCATCACTTCCTATATTTATTACATTGAATGGATCTTCATCTGGGATCCTCCAGCTCTAAATTCTAAAATCTCATTCCCTGCTCTCTCCCTTTAGGACTTGATTTTACTCAAGTGGGTCTCAGCTAGTTTAAAATTAAAGTAGATAAAATTAATGTTAAAATTTTAAAAAAGATAGGCAAGCTGTTAGGCTAACCTATTAAAGAATAAGGAAGTGGGATATAGTGGAAAGGATACTGAATTTAGTGTCAAAAAAACCTTTGATTTAAATCTCATGTATGCAGCTTTACTTGTGTGCCCTTGGACAAGTTGTATAAATTTTCCAAAACCCAGTTTCCTCATTTGTAAAATAGGAATGTTGGACTGGTGTGTTAATTAACAAACACAATTTGTAAATTATTCTTATATGCCAGGAATTGAGGATATAAAGATAAAAATTAAATTCTCTCTGCCCTCAGGAAGTTTGCATTTGGTTGAGGTAGAGAGTATATGCATATTTAAGTGAATGGGGTGGCCTGGTGGCATAAGGGATAGAGTATCAGCCCTGAGTCAGGAGAATCTGAGTTCAGATCTGACCTCAGATATTTGGTACTTACTAGCAGTTTGACTCTGGTCAAGTCACTGAACTCTGATTGCCTTGTTTTCAGGGCCATCTCCAGTCACCCTGATCCATATCTGACCACTGAACCCATATGACTCTGGAGGAGAAAGTGAGGCAGGTGACTTATAGCGGCACTGCCCTTTACTCAAATCCAACCTTTATATTTTGTAGCATCATCTCCTTAAAGCCATGGTCCTCTATGAAAACAAAGGATAAAAAAAGTACATTAAAAAATTAGACAGGGGCAGCTAGGTGGCACAATGGATAGAGCACCGGCCCTGGAGTCAGGAGTACCTGAGTTCAAATCCCGCCTCAGACACTTAATAATTACCTAGCTGTGTGGCCTTCGGCAAGCCACTTAACCCCATTGTCTTGCAAAAACTAAAAAAAAATTAGACAAATAGATGGATAGATTCCCATATATAATGATTACTAGTATTAAACATATAGTGAATATGTTATTTTGGACTTCATGAAATAATAAATTTATTTGTGGAATCTGATGGCATAGATTTGTTGGAGGAAATTCTAAACATATTGGCTAACCATAGAAATCTTAAAGCCAAGTAGCCCCATGCCAAAATCTTGCTATAGTATTAATTTATTCCCTGGACCTCAGTCTAGTTGGGTTGTTACCTTATCAAGTTTATTCCATATGACTTTTTCCTCCATCCAGTCTATGGGATGTTCCTGATTCATATACTTTCCCTCTGGATTCCAGAAACCTTTCCTTCCTTCCCAGTTTCTGCTAAAAGGCAAAATATGTCTCTTTCCTTTTTAAGGATAAACAATGTAAAACTTCTCCTTTTCTTTCTTCCTACCCAATCATTAGCCACATCAATCAGGGTTATTGGTCATCAACTTTTCTTTACATCTGTGAGGTTGAAGATATAACTAAGGAAATGACAGAAATTAATTGAAGGAACAAATTGTTTGGAATGTCAGATTCCTGGGTTGCCAGAGAGACAGAACAGACTAGGTTTTCCTCTTCATTACTTCTCCCTTTTTCAATAGGAAGGGGAACAAAGAAGCTCAGTAAGTAGGAGAAGGAAAGTGAGATAAGGGTTTTTTTTAATATCTTGTGGCCCATTTGTCCTGCTTAAACTTGGACTGTCCTCCCCTCACACCTGATCTCCTCTATACCATCCAAGCTTCTCTTTTGGAATCATCTACAAAACCTGTTCTTCTCCTTACCTAGGTAAGATAAACCTCATTATCCCTGTCTCTATCCAGTGTCTTCTTCCATTGTCAAGGAAAGGAGTTATCAAAATGGCAGGGGGAACAAATAGAATATTCAACGGGAGTAGTATCCCACAGGAAGGTATTGCACTGGTGGGAGATATTCTGATCTCAAAGAGCAGAAAGGGATCTCCAACTTGAAAAATGAAGTGGGGCGATTCATCAGTCTCTCCAAAGCTTGCAAAACACAGTCATCTCAAAGGATGATCTTTATTGATAATGAATCTTTAAGCAGTATTCACTTCATCTTTATTTTTTCCTTTATTTCATATTATCCTATTCTTATATACCTCCTTCCACTATAGGAATCTTTCTTTTAATTTGTGAACCTACTTCCACAGATGGCCTCTTGCTCACTGTCACTGGTTGCTAATAATAATAATAATAATAATAATAATAATAATAATAAATATTTTCACTGATTTTTCCATCATACTTACAAAGCATTTTTCTATTCATTACTTCATTTGATTCTCTCACCATGTGGCATTAATACTGTAGTTATCAATACCCCCATCTAACAGATTAGAAAACAGGTTCAAAGATCTAAAAAGACTTGGCCAAGGACCCAGTAAGTGGCAGAGGGAGATCTGAATCCAAATCGTGTTGACTACAAACTAATCCCTCTATCCTTAGCAACGAACTACCTCTCTGATAATGTGTACACTGATCATCTTCCCACCACCAAATACATATGAACTCAAAGGAGGGAGAGAAGAAGGGGGACAGGAGAAGGGAGAAAAGAAGGAAGGGAGGAGATGCTAATATTAATCCCATTTAACAGTTGCTGAAACTGTATATGATAGATGTGAAGTAACTTGCTCAGTGTCACACAACCTGTTAGCTCTTAGAGACATGACTTGACCCCAGATATTTCAGATAAACCCTCTCTCAACTAAACCGCATTTCCTCAAAATAAAAAAAATTAGTTCAGTGATAGAGTACTGGCCTTAGATTTAAGAAAGCAAGTTCACATTCTATCTTAGATTCTATTTGTATGACAATAGACAAGTCATTTAACTTCTTTAGACCTCAGTTTACTTAGCTAAAAAACGAATTGTATTTTATAAAGTCCAATTTCTCTTCCCACAGTGAATCTCTAATCCTATGCAAACTCAACAAGTTATGTATACAAAGTACTTTAAGGTTTATAAAGCAATTGTTTCCCCAAAAATCCTGTGAGATAGCCAATGCAAATATTATTACCTCCATTCAAAAAAAAAAGAGTAATATAAGTCTCTGAATGTTTCAATATGACTTAATTCTAACCCAGTGCCCTCTTGAATCCTCATCCAACATGTCATCCATTGGGCCACAGGACCGCTGTAGCCACCCAAGAAGCCAAGAAAGACAGGAGAGAGTTGATACGGTTCTTTTGTGTTCCACAAACAAGAATGCAGGAGAAAGAAAACAAAGAACAAGAAAGAAAATCATTTATCTTCTTTTTTAGTCCAAAGGAGAAAAAGAGGGAAAAACCAAGACTCTCCCTCAGCTGATATTTCAGATTTTATAATAATAAAAATAGCAATAATAAAAAGCTTTTGTGTCACTTTTCTTTAGCATATTCCTAGTAATGACTTATAAGCAACAATTGGCATAATAATAATATCAAATACACGTATGCCTAGAAAAGAAAGTGGGCTAGTCATGTTGCCAAAGCAATGAATAATAGAGTACAGTCAGGTGCCATTTTATTATTCACAAAAATATTAAGATTAACATTTTTGGACTTAGAATTAGAAAAATCCAGTTTCAAATTCTGAGTTCTTCACATAATTTCTGTGATCCCAAGCAAGTAATTTTCCTCTCCTGGACCTAATTCTCTCTTCTCAGAAATGAAGGGATTGGGCTGGACAATTTCAAAAGTTCCTTCTAATGCTAAATGCCACAGTCTTTAGAAACAATTGCTTTTTCCCAGGATGATTAGGGGAAAAAGGAAGAGAACTGCTATGTTCTAAATTATTCTTGGCAGCTCTCTTTCTAGTGGCAAAGGACTTGAAATTGCTAGAATGACCATTAATTGGGGTATGACTGAACAAGTTGGTATATGATTGTGATGGACTATGTGCTATAAGAAATGATGAGCATAATGATCTTAGAAAAACATGGATAGACTTGAATAAGAAAAGGGAAAATGAGTAGTACCAAGGAAACATTATACATAGTAACTGCAATGTTGTTTTAAGAACAACTTTGGGTGGCAAAGTCATTTTGACTATTATAAAAACTCAAATCAACTACAAAGGACATTGAAGGAAGATGGTATCTGCATTCAGAGAAACAATTGATAAAGAGAACTATGCATAGAATGGGTTTTACATATATATGTTCATGAATATTTGCATATCTATGTATTGGTATCTAATTGGAACCTCTCTGAGGGGAGGAGGGAAAGAAAATTTCTTGATGACTATATATTTAAAATGAATAGCAAATTGTTTATCATAGATTTAGTTTCATGTATAATCCTTTTTCTATTCTTTGCTATAGAAATGTTTGATTTATTTAAGTTCAGAAAAAATAAATAAAATTTTAAAAAAGGAAAAAAAGCATTGCCTCTAGTATGTTGGATAGCGCCATCGCAACTGACTTATTTATAGAAAGGTCTTCAAGATAGCTGGAAGAAATCAGAAGGCACAAGTGGGGTATGATCTATGTGAATGCTTGAAGAAACTATGCCAATGGAACTCAAGATCATCTAAGTATGGAATCATTAAAACAAGAATAGCTTTTGAGTATGATGTTTTAGATCTCACAAAGCATTTTATATAAATTATGTTATTTGATCATCTCATACCATAAGGTATTTAGTGTTTGTATTAATTATACTTATAGGGGACAAGACTGAGGGGCAGAGAGACTAAATGTATGTATTAAACCTCATATATTTATATAGAATACCCAAATACAATACTAGAGTTTCAGAATACAAAGACAGAATAATCTTTGCCCTCAGAAAGCTCATATTACTGGGAGGAATCACTGTAGGTGTAAATAGAAAGTTCCGTAAGGGTAGGAGCTAATTTTTCTTTTCATGTTAAATGTCTAGCACAAAGGATGGCATGTAGCCAAGTAGTAAATGCTTAATGAATGGTTGTTAATTGACTTATTTATTGATGGAAACTAAGAAATCCTTCTTCAGATGAGCTGGTTTGGGTTCTTGACACAGTAAATGGCATTCTTTCTTTGATTTGACTGATAGATCTTACCAAACTCAATAGGAGTGATCATTCATCCATTCAGTCATCCATCAATAAGTCAATAAGAATTCATTAATCCTTTATTATGTGCCAAACAATGATCAGGGGATGTGGGAGGATCTGGAAAGGTCTCATACAGAAGGTAGAATTTGAGCTGAATCTTGAAGAAAGTCAAAGAAATGCCAGGTGCTATGCTAAGCACTGAACATGCAAAGTAATGGAAACGCCAGAGTACCCATTGGCAGAGCTCATATTCTAAGGGAGAGACAACATGCAAACAACTTTGTTCATAAAATATATACAAAATAGGTAGATGGTGATCTCAGAGGAGAGAAGCTACAGTAGGAGAGTTGGGCGGAGATACTTGTAAAGTCCTTCTGAAGAAAGGGGAATTTAAGCTGAGCCTTGAGGTAAGTCTGTGTCAATGGTCTGGTTTCCTGCTGGGCACAACATGAGAAGAATAACAATATTCAGTTAGCTAATAATACATGAGATTTTCATATCTTGAAATCAGAAGACCAGGACCCAACTGCAACTCTATTGTTTCCTGCCTATATAATCTTGGGAAAGTCATTTAAATTCTCTTTGCCTCAGTTTCCTTGTCAGTAAACATGGGGGAAATCACAACTACATCACAAGCTAGCTGAGGATTATATGAGGATCAAATGTTTTTCAAAACTTCAAACAGTAAATGAAGATGATGATGTTATACTGAAATTCCTTAAAAGTTTTTTGCCTTTGATTCTATGATTCTATATAAGGAATATTCTATTTAGCTAAAGCTTTAATGATATTCACTTTAGAAATTGTGCTGTTTTAAAATAAGTTTTTCTATAAGTTTATTTTTCATTTTCCTCTCTATATCTCTCTACCTCTGTTTATGTATCTCAGTGTCTCTTGTTTCTGACTCTGTCTCTTTCTGTCTGTCTGTCTCTGTCACTATCATTCTCTATCTATCTATCTATCTCACCTCCTGGAACATCCACATCCCAATCCAATGAGAACTCATTCAGTTTTGCTCCTGAGACATATGAAAGTTATATCTAATCCCCCCCAAAAAAACCTTATCCTATTTCCATATACATATACTCACAGAGTCCACATCTTTTCCCTCAAAATCAAAGAACACCAGGAAAAGGCAATTAATTGCTTTATGGAGAATGTTAGAAAATTCCCTGTTCCAAAGGATCCTCATTTTAATTTTTTTTATTTTTTGTTTTTATTTTAATTCTTATTTTTTTTTAGTATCCTCATTTTAAATAAAGCCTGAACCTGGGTGACGGCTAGGGATATAATCACCATTCTTCAGAGGAATCAGTAAGAGCCTGTATACGTACATTAGGAGAAAATGATGTTGATCTGTTTGGTGAGTTTTATTCTTTAAGTGGCTTTGAAAATGACAAACAAATTCTCAAATATTGATCATCCATGAACAGAAGCTAGTTCATTACTAGGGTCCAATAGGGTAAGGAGAAAGCTGCATTGGAGTGAGAAGAGCTAGGGACAACTCTTTATTCTTATTTAAATCTTTTAGGTGTTTTTTTTTTGCAAGGCAAATGGGGTTCAGTGGCTTGCCCAAGGCCACACCGCTAGGTAATTATCAAGTATCTGAGATCACATTTGAACCCAGGTACTCCTGACTCCAAGGCTGGTGCTTTATCCACTATGCCACCTAGCCGCCCCCTTATTTAAATCTTTATTCTCACACTGGCTGCTGGGGTCAACCTGAGCAAACCATTGCCCCCCCCCGTTCTCATTTTCATTTTTCTATAAAACAAGGGGGCTGTGCAAGCTGATCTCTAAGTCCCCATCCAGTTCAAAATGAATAGTCATGACATATAATTTTCTGCAAACAATTACCAGATACTAAGATATCTTGCATTCAGTAGCAGGGACAGGAAGCAATAATGGAAACTTTTGGTGTCAGGAGTTTTAATCATGAGTGAGCATTATAATGAATGAGATCTAAATGTGACTTCCTGTTTTGAGAAAGAGATACAGAGACAGAGAGAGGGAGAAAGAGATGAAACAGAAGGGAGATGAAAGGTAAAAAGGGAAAGAGAATCTGAGAAAAGGGGAAAGGGAAAAGAGGAAGAGAGAGACAGAGACAGAATGAAAAGGAAAGAAAGGAAGAGAGAAGAGAAAGTCCGAGGAGAGAAAAGAAGTAGGAAAGAGAGGGAGAGAAAGTATACATACATAATAAATATATGCATATATTTATGTGTATATGTGTAAATATATAGAGATGAGAGGTAAAATAGATAGATGATTGATAGATGGATAAATAGAGAAAGATAGCGACAGAGAGACAGGTAGAGACAGTCAGTTAAAAGAGACTATCTATATTTTGTGTGTGTGTGTGTGTGTGTGTGTGTTCTCTTTGTCTCTGTCATGCAGAGACAGAGATAAAGAGAATTAAAATGTTTCTAGTCTTCAAGAATATTCTGTCAGGGAAAAAAAGTGGGGTAGGAAAGAGAAAAACCAAATTGCTGGGTCTGATTTCCAAATGAAATCATCACTGTCCTTTCTTAACTGTCCACAAGATGAAAGGAGACTTCAAACAGCTAGGCTTGGTAGTTTCTAATTTATTCTGCAGGAGAGTCTGTGTGCTTAATTCTTTCATATCCATGAAACTGAAGCAGGAACAGAGAGGTGTTTGAAATTTAAGATTCAGCTTCAAATTGGAAATGAGACACTCTGGGATAAACAGAGGATGAAGAGAATCTAGTAAGAAAATAATGGAAGCCAGAATGAAGTACCTTCTCTTGAGTGCTTCAGTTGATTAGCATTTTTTGCCAGTGGTGTGCAAGGATGGTAATGTATTGCTGAAGGAACAAAGATGAGAGTCAGTGCGTGCTCCAGTGGACAATGCCATAGATTTCATGTCAGAGAATTTGACTCCACTTGTTGCCTTAGTGATTGTGGACAAACCAATTCATTCCTCTGTGCCTCAGTTCCCTCCTCTAGAAACTGAGGCATTTGTATCAAATGGCCTCTGAAGTCTCTTCCAGCTCAGAATCTCTAATCCTCTATTTTTTTCATATATTTCAGAGAATGTGTATTTGTAAGGCTTTTGGGAAATCATAAAGTAGCTGGGAAATATTTTTGCCTGTTAGCTAAATTGAATCTATGAAGAGAAAGAAAACAAAACAGAACAATTGATGCATCTTTTGGTGGAATTATAGAATTCCAGGACTGGAAGGTGCCATTGAGATCATCTCATATAACTAATTCTTTTTTTTTTAAAGACGCAAATTGAACAATCCAATGGGATTAGGGACCCTTAATATGTATGGTCCAGAATAGGGAAGAGATCAATTTCCACATCTCTCCCCAGGTTATATCATCTTGGAAGCAACAAAATCTTCCATCCCTCCAGAACTAGATATGAAAGCAGTAGTGTGAAAAGTCTAAAACTTGAGAAAGTTGCCTTCTCCCCACCCTGTTCATGCAGGGAAAACATCCAAACTTTAACATAAAGTTTCAAATAATGATATGGGTGGGAAAATGAGAAATAGCAATAACAACAAAAAGAATCTTACCATAAAAATATGCTATGGTGAAAAGTAAGATCAAGACATAATTTGTAAAGAAGATAATAAAATCAAAATAACTATAAACAAAGTCTCGGGGTGGCTAGGTGGCGCAGTGGATAGGGCACTGGCCCTGGAGTCAGGAATATGTGAGTTCAAATCCAGCCTCAGACATTTAATAATTACCTAGCTGTGTTACCTTGGGCAAGCCACTTAACCCCATTGCCCAGCAAAAACCTAAAAAAAAAGTCTCAAAGTAAAATTAGGAATTGAATGTGAACCCAACAATTCCTAGAAAAGCCAAAAATTTATTTTCATTACCAAAAGAGAAAAGAAAAGGAAAATAAAAAATGAAAGCCAAGGGATAAAATTATGGAAAGACAATTAGCAACCTGGCAAAAGAGTCATAAAAAAGGTGAAGAAATTAAAACCTTATAAAGCAGAATTGACCAAAAGGAAAAGGAGATGCAGAAAAAATTATTCTTTAAAAATTAGTATTGGACAAGTAGAAGCCAATGACTCCATGGGATATCGAGAAACAGTGAAACAATGTTAAATAAGTGAACAAATAGAAGAAAATGTGAAATATCTTATTGATAAAACAACTAAAAAAATATTGAGAAGAGAGAATTTAAGAATTATAGCTTACCTGAAAGTTACAATCATAGAAAAAGGCTAGACATCATCTTTTGAAAAATTATCCTTAATATCTTACAACCAGAGGGAAAAGTAGAAATCTAAACAGTCTATCAATCACCTCATGAAAGAGATGCTAAATGAAATCTCCAGGAATATTATAATCACATTCTAGAGCTCCCAGACCAAGGGAACAAAAAGCAAAATAGCTAGAGAGAAGTCATTCCAATACAGTAGAACCACTGACCTAATCACACAATATTTAGCAGCTATAAAAAGAATAATGCAATAAATATGATATTCTTCTGGATGGCAAAGGAGTTGGGTAACGAATAAGAATCATCTACCACATAAAACTGTATTTTCTTTCAGGGGAAAATATAGGCATTCAATTATATAAAGGACTTTAAAGAATTACTAATTAATAAATGAATAATTAATAATTAATAAAAAAAACATTGGATCTTCAAAGTCAAGACTCAAGAGAAGCATAAAAAAGATAAACAAAAAATATAATAGATTCAATGAGGATAAACTGTTTATGGCCCTCCATGGCATAATATTTGTGATTTCTTTGGTTTTGATTTTCTTTTTCTTTTTTCTGTTTAAATTTTATTTTATTTTCCAATTACATGCAAAAGTAGTCTTCAACATTCATCCATTTGCAGATTTATGAATTCCATATTTCTCTACCACCCTCCCTCCCTTCCCCTGCCATGAAAGAAAACAATCTGGTAAAAGTTGTAACATACAATTGAGTTTAACATTAACATATTCACCATCTTTTGAAAGAGGAATTAGAATGAAAGGGGAAGAAAAAACCATGAAAAAGAAAGAAAAAACATAAAAGAAGTTTTAAAAAAAAATGAAAATAGGGGCAGCTAGGTGGTATAGTATATAGAACACTGGCCTTGGATTCAGGAGGACCTTTGGGCATAATTCATGGCAAGATATTTGTAACTCCTGAGAAATTTATCACTATAAAGAATAAGGAATATACATATACAGAGGGTGTGAGTGGGAGTTAACTGTGACAGGATGTTATCCACATTAATTAGAAACTAAAAAATCTAATCCTAAAAAAATAACTGAAAGAATAAACATGGCTAGTTTTAATCCCATTCTTGTTTCACGACCTTCAGTGAGGGCAAGCCCATCCTGTACAGTTTCCCACTGTGCTCTTGGTTTTCTCCAATGGCTAGGAAGTTTTTCATTATACCAAGCCAAAGTCCTCTTCTCTAAAACTTATATCCATTGCTCCTAGTTCTTCTCCTTCAGAACCAAAGTAGATCAAATTTCTTGCCAATTTTTGTGAGAGTCCTTCAGATTTAGTGCTGGGATTGGAACCCATGTCTGTTGACTCCAAACTCATTAATCTTTTTTGGCAGTATTTAATGACAGCAAAAATCTAATGGGTACCTATCCTGTGCCAAGCATGGTGCTGGCACTATAGATAGAAGGGAAAAGGTTAAAAAAAGCAACAAAATCCCTGATTTCAAGAGGCTTAAAATGTATTGTGTGTGGGGGATGTACCATGAACATATGTAAAGAAAATAGATTATTTTAGAAGGGAGGGAATCACATATTCTTCCATCTTCCCTCACCCCATTATGTTGTTTGTTGATTTAGTTTATAACTCCAATTTCATCAGTATAGACAACTTTTTCATTGGAAATTTCCTCACACATGCATATAAATACACAGAGTTAGATAACTTGCTTGGGGGCTAAATTGTTTAGTGGATAGAGCCCTGGACTTGGATTCAAGATCTGAATTCAGATCTGAGCTTAGATATTCACTGTATCTAAGTGGGACTTAAAGTTTTAGCCCACATAATCCCTACCTGCCTTGAGAATCAGATTGGGATGATAACAACAACAGTGTTCAGGGCTGTTGTGAGAATAAAATGAAATAATATTTGCAAAGTATTTTACAATTTTCAAACTCTTCGATGTGTTATTTTTAGTAATATTATTATGTGACTTGCTCCTGGTAACTCAGCTATTATGTGTCAGAGGCAGAATATTTTTCCTATTTCTATAGAATTCTTTTTGTGATGTGAGCTTGTAGCCACATGTCTCTCGCCAAAGAGGGATAATTACAATATGCTGGCTGTGGAGACCAAGAACCTGCATTCAGATCCTCCCCTTATTTTTACCATTATGATCTCAGGTCAGTTATTTAAGTTCCCTGAATTTGTTCTTTCATCTGTAGATCAGGGAGGACTAGATGGGCTCTAAGGTTGGGCTTTATGATTTTAAGGTCCCTTTCAGCTTTAGATATATGCCCCAAGATGCCTCCCAAATTCACAGGAACACTTCGCACCCTGTAGGACACTTGGGGGTTACAAATGCACTTGTTAGTCTTCCCCTCCCACATTCCTGAAATCACTATTTGTATTTTATTTCACCTGAGCCCATAGTGAGTTCCTGAGAAGGAAACTCTGTTCACCAATGCAGATCAACAACGATTCTTTAACTTATCATCTTGAAAAGTGTCCTAGGACACTGAGGCAATAAGTGAATTACTCATGGTCACATATATAGTAGAGTAAAGGCAAGACTTGAACTCAGATCCCCCAGGTTCCAAAAAGGTCTCTCTTTGCACTTTAGTATCTCTCCATCTCTCAATTCTACATAGCTTGTTTTCTCCCCCCACCAGTAAATTGTGAGCTCCCTAAGGGGTGGGGACTGTCTATTGCCAAAAGTGTATGATACATAGCAGGTGTTTATTGATTGACTGAATGACTACATCATCTTGCTGCTTGGTTAATAAATGTCTCTTTGAAAACTCCTTAAAGATACTGACCTTTTAAATGTTTATCATTCCCCAGTGTTGAGGAGGCTTTGGAACTGTCTTGGAAATTTTATGAAGGACTGGCTGTTCAAGGGCACAGCCCTCCCCATTCTTCTTTGCATTGTTATCCAAGAGGATTGCTTGTGAAGTTAATAACACAAATGCATTCATCTTCAATGGCCATCCTCACAAAAAAAACAAATCGCCTCTACAGTCAAAACTACAAATTTGGGTCTTAATCAATATTGGCCTTTTATGGGCTGTCTATAAAGAGCCTTGGAGATGCAGCATTGCTTGATTGCTTGGGAATAAAGATTGATCAGTCCAATATATTTTCCTCTATAGATTCTGGGCTGATTCACATACTGTCTGCAAGCTGATTTCCCACACACTATCCCTCTTCAAAATTATATCATCAATATCTCTTCCCCTGTGTTCCTGGAAGGCCTTGGAGGAGAATGTGACCCCAGTAAATAGAGTTTCAAAGGGGTTACAGGTAATGTCTTGAATTTGACTTTGCCTCAGGATGCAAGTTAGGTTATTTTTTTCTTCCAGATTTCTTCAGGTCTTAACAGGAAATATTTTGTTTCTTCCCTCTGGAGCACAGGGATTTATTTTGTTTTAATTTGGAGTGTGTGTGTGTGTGTGTGTGTGTGGATGGGTGCGTGTGTAGATGTGGGTATGTGTGAGTGGAGGGGTGTGGGTGTAGGTGGGTGAGTATGGGTGTGGGTGGATGGCAATGCTTCCTCACAGTGACAAGTTATCCTAGGACTACTAGTTTAGAGAACCTGAGGGAGCTCAGAAACCATCTGTTCCATCCCTCTTCCTTTATAGTTGAAGAAACTGAGGCCCAGAAAGATGAAGTGAATGACCCAAGTTTTGGTAGGTGGTCTGTGGCAGAGCTCAAATATGAACCCAGATTCTCTGACACAAAATCCTAATAATGGTAAGGAAGAAAAGAAAAAAAGCTGGTATTCTTGGTACATTATGTTATGATTTCAGCTTTCCACACTTCTATTCTTTCAAGAGAAGGGTCAGACTATCCTGGGAAATAGTGTGGGGATTAGTCCATTTGATCACAATTCAGCATCTATTTACTAATTATTCCATTTAACCCTATGCTAAAATTTGGGCCAAAGATGATGAAAAAGGAATTTGAACTGGGTTCCTGTCCTTGGTGAGTCTTATAGTGTAGACTTAAAGACTACTTTAATGTATTATAGAATGAGAGAGAGAAAAAAGAGGTGCAAATGAGGTCTCCACAATATTCAGGCATTTTGGGGAGAGGAGAGATTGTAACAGAGAAAGGGGGGGAGAAATGAGAGGGAAAGAGTTAAGAAGAAGAAAGAAAAAAGAGGAAAAAGGAGGAAGTGGGAAAGAAGGGGCAAGATGAAGGGAGACAAAGACAAACAGATCATGGGAACAAATAGGAAGGAGAAAGTAGAAAGAAGAGAAAGACAGAGAAGAGGGCAAGATGGAAGAAGATGGAGAGAAAGAGAGAAGCAAAGGAAGGGAGAAAGAATAAGGAAGATGGAGAGACAGAGAAGGACAGAAAAGGGGAAAGAAGGAGAAAGACAAAGAGAGAGACTAACAGAAGGGGAGAAAGGGACAAAGAGTGGAGGCAATAAAGAAAGATAGAGGCAAAGAGATAAAGGAAGCAGTTAATTTCTTGGAATATTCTTATTTTTGTCGTTCAGTCATTTTCAGTTGTGTTTGATTTTGTGACCACATTTGGGTTTTTTTGGACAAAGATACTGGAGTAATTTGCCATATTTTTCTCCAACTCATTTTATAGAAGAAACTGAGGCAAATGGTGAAGTGACTTACCCAGGTCACACACTAGTTAGTAGGTGTGGATGAATTTGAACTCAGGTCTTCATGACACAAGACCCAGCACTCTGTTCATTGAAACAACTCACTGCCCTTCTAAAATTTTTAGCAAAATCTCTACTATCTTATTTGGCTAGAGAAGACCCAGATTCAAGACTTCCCTTTGAAGCATACTGACTGTCATCTTGGACAAATTATTGAACTACTCAGCCGCCTCAATTTCTTCAGCTGCTAAATGAGGATGAAAAACTGCCATGATGTATCTCACGGGGTTCTTGAGAGCAAAGAACTTTATCTTAAGCTAAAATACACCTAAGGGCAACCAAATGGCACCTTGAAATCAGAAGACTCATCACCCTGAGTTCAAATCCAGCCTCAGACACCTCCTAGCTATGTGACCCTAGCTAGGCAAGTCACTTAACTGTGTTTGCCTCAATTTCCCCCCTCTGTAAAATGATCTCAAGAAAATGGCAAACCAGTCTAGTATCTCTGCCAAGGAAACCCCAAATGTGGATGCAAAGAGTCAAATGCCACTGAAAACAATCGAACAAGACCCACAAAGTCTGGTATGGTTTTTTTTGCATGACAATGAGGTTAAGTGACTTGCCCAAGAACACATAACAATTATTAAGTGTCTGAGGAGTCTGGTATCTTTTCATCATTTATATTATTTTTGTGGGTTATTGAGGACTTCCAATGTGATTACTATAGAGAATTCTGAATGAGGATTACCTTGACTAATAGAGAGCCACTCTGTTTTGTAATTTATGATCCCTGGGAGATCCATTGAGAAGTTTAGTCATTGGCTCAACATTACACAGTGTGTATCTCAGTCAGCATCTGAACCTATATCTTCCTGATTTCAAGTCCTCTCTCTATTATGTCATGCTGCCTTTTCTTAGTTCTATAAACTAAAAATAAAACAATAGAAACATTGATCATAATAAATTTAGTACTGACTTAATTATTAATGGAGTAATCACAATTGACATTAATAATTATGAATCATCATATTACTACTCATGTCATTATTATTAGTGTGTTCAGTATGCTATATATTATGTGTTGGCTGAACCTTATGAGTTTAAAAGCCATTAATTGAATCTTTAGGAGTTTAAAGAACTTTATATCATCTAGTTTATATGTATTCACCTTTGAAAGTGACATGATTCAGAGATTTTGAGTCAGGGAGAATCTGGTTTAAATTCTATCTTAGATACTTTTTAGCTGGATGACCCTGGGTAAGGAATTTAACTTTTAACATTTTATTTCATCATCTGTAAAATCTAGATAATGATAATAAGAGAAACACATATATCTAAAGGGAGATTGGAAGACAACCAATATAAATATTTGCAATAATATTTAAGTCTTTTGTAAAATGGCAGCCATTGTAATTAGAAAAGTGTCGGCCTACCTTCATCATTAGAGAGACATTCTTTTACCAATGAAATCATAGTTCTGGGTCAAAAAAAAGATCATCTTTTTTAATAACCGTTGTTATTGTTGGAATGATGCTGATGTCTTCACAAAGCTACTGGTTTCCATGGTTGCAAAGTCCAAGCCCCCAAATGGTTAGCTTTTATTAAAAAGGAAAAAGAAAAAAATGCTGAATCCAGTGCTTTTTAAATGATGGGAAAATGATTGCTGCATTAATTGAAGGTAAAGATGAGCTGTGGTCTGATGTTGCCCCCCCAGAATGAGGGTTGGATTTAGAATCCTTCAGCAAGTCTTATTGTCTCTTGCTACCTATGCCTATGTAGACTTGAACAAATGACTTTGCCTCTCTGGACTCCAGTTTCCTCATCTGTAAAATGAGGGAATGTACAAGATTATCTCTAAGATTTTAGATTAAAAATGTCAGGTCCCACTATGAAATCTGGTATATAAGAGTGGTAAGCTACAACCAGGGTCTTCTCCAGGTCTTAGGCACACTGTTCTAGTTTGTGATAATGAAAAGAGAAAAAAAGAGATCAAAGAAAGAAGAAAAGGAAGCATATATACTAAAATATTTTGTGGTGGAAAAACCTGGAAAATTAAGGGATATCTTCACTTGGAAAATGACTGAATAAAAAATTGATGAAACAGACAGTTCAAGAGAAATCTGAACAAGTTGTGATATATGATTGTGGTGCAATTCTATTGTGATTTAAGAAATGATTAGCTAAACGATTTTGGAAAAATATGAAAAGGCTTGCACAAAATAAAAATTTTTTAAGAAGAACAATATAAGCAGAACCAAGAGAACATTGTATACAGTAACAGCAGTATTGCTTTAATAATGACTTTCAAAAAACAAAGTATGACTTTGAATAAAGTCATTATGATTATTATTAATACATAAATTAAAAAGTATATGTGAAAAAGACACTGTGCATACAGAGAAAGTACTGATAAATAGACATATGTGTAGAATGATTTTCCAAATATCTTTATGTATGTATTGATATAGATATATTCTCACATCTTTAGGGTAGGGTTGGAAAGGGGGAGAAGAAAAAAAGAATTTTCCATGATAATTTTTGTATGTTTAAAAGGATAGCAAATTGTTCATGGTAGATTTATAGTTCCATGTACAATTAACTTTTTATTATGTTATAGAAATATTTCTTTATTACATAAATTGAAATAAAATAAATTTAAAAAAAGAGAAATCTGGGAAGACTTGTCTGAACTGATACAGAAAAAAAGTAAGCAAAACATGAGAATAAATACTACAATCATACTATAAAAAAATTGGAAAGACTTAAGAATTCTAATCAATGCATTGATCCATCAGAGTTCCAAAGAATTTATTATGAAGAATGCTATCCACCTTTTGACACAGATAAGGGATTTAAAGATGTTGAATGATATTTATACATATTTGAAGAGAACCAATATAATATGGGAATTGATTTTTCTGGATGATGAATATTTGCTAGGATGGGGTTTTCTATTTTTTTTTTCAGTAAGAGGAGGGAGATATAAGAGGTGAAAGGGAGAGAAAATAAATTCTTAACATTTGAAAAAAATCAATAAAACAGCTAAGTAAAAGAGAACAATATTTCAGCACTACCTTCAAAGTAGATAATATGAAATAAGAGGATATTATGAGAATATGTCCAACTCAGAGATAGGACAAGGAAAAATGTCATTTATTTACCAGACAGCCCATCTCCTTTTGCACTTTTCCTGAAGGATGCGGCATTACAACATGGTCCATCTAGAAAGCTAACATCTGTTTCAGTATAGAAGAGGCCAGATTTTAAAGGCATGACATTAACATTGATTTATCTAATCATAAAGATAAAGGAAAATAAAATGCAGCAAACACCCTTGGCATGGAGTGATCAGAATATATGACCATGGAGGGGAAACGTGGCCGGTGAAGCATTGGATGTAAAATATTGTTTTATGAAGTGTGAAGAGAGTAAGAGAGCAGCCTGCCAAGGAGTGGGGGGAGAGAGAAGTAGGAGTCAGGAGGAAGAAGAAGTAATCACCAAAATAAAATGGATGAAATGTTTATGGATCTACTTGAATTTTGATTCATGTCTGTATTATGACTTTCATTTTGAAAATGGCAATGTGGGGGGAATAGCCAGTGACTGAAAGTCTTGAGAGGATGACAGCTTCCCTGAGCCTCCCTGTGGAGGACTAAGGAAGAGAGCAATGCTCTCCTTTAATTGTATGGCTGGTATTTTCATCTGCATATTTCACATCTTCTTTATGATAATACATGTTAATATGAGTGTCAGGAGAGAAGCATTAAGAGATCAAGCCCTCTATCTTCCATAAGTCCCTGTGTCATAGACTGTAGAGAGGTCAAGGTATGGATGCATCTAGGGTTCAATTTCTTGGTTTTAGTATCCTCTTTCCCCCACTTTTTAAAACCAAACCAAACAAAATAATAAATGATCTGAAGTCTAAGTCATGGGCTACAACTTCATCTTCTGAGCTGAGTATATGCAAGAAACATGTCTATTTGGTAAATGTTGATTTAGTACCTCCTCCAAACAGAGCCCTGGGCATTGGTGGAGCAGACAGAATTTAGTTTGGAAACTGCCCTTCTGACTAGTCAAGTTAAATCAACAAACATTTATATTTAGCACCTGACATGAGCTCAGTACTGTGCTAAAGTGATGGAAATACAAAGAAAGGCAAAACTGAATTTCTCCTCTCAAGGACCTCATAGTCTAATGGGCCAAGCAACCTGGCAGACAACTGTACGTACAAGCTCCATGCAGAATAAATTGGAGACAATCATCTGAGGGAAGGCATTAGAATTCAGAAGGATCAGGAAAAACTTCCTGCAAAAATTGGGAATTTTGCTGGAACTTGAAGGAAAACGAGAGGCTGAAATGAGGAGGGAAAAGGGCATAGAGAGGAGAAGCAGCAAAAAAGGGAATATTGGGATATAGAATATCTTGTTTAAGAAAACATCAGGGAAATCAGTCACTGAATTGAAGAGGAAATGGAGGGAAATAACAAACAAGATTGCAAATCTAGGAAGGAGATTATAAAGAATTTTGAATGTCAGAAAGTTTTTTGTTTGATCCTGGAAGTGATGGGAGCCACTCGAGCTGATTGAATAGAGGAGTGACATAATCACATTTGTACTTTGGGAAAATTCCTTTGTTAATAAAGTGGAGAATAGATTGTAATAGAGAGAAAAACTTGAGGTATATAGAACACGTAGGTTATTGCAGTAATGTCCAGGTGGCAAATGAAGAGAGCTAGACTCAAAACCAACAGCTAACATTTTTAATAGCACATTGATGGTTGCAAAGCAAGCACTTTCCATTTATTGTCTTATTTGAGAGCCCCCTTGGGGCTTACAGTGTGGTAAGAGGTATACCCAAAGGCGAAGCAGAGATATTAAAGGATAGGACTCCTATCTCCATGGCATTGTACAAGTCATTGCTCCTCATCCCTCTCTCTCTTAGAAGCCCTAATTCAATTCATAGTTCCTCAAGGATAATATCCAATATTAGAGTTTTCCTCACCAATTAATAGTATCCTCCACCCCCCAAATTTTTGGTATTAATTTATCATGTATATATTCTATTTTACTCATAGAGTATAAGTTCTTTGAGGGAAGAATTGTTTTCATTTCCCTATGAAACCACTTCTACAGCTTGCAGTCATGGGTTGGGGTCTTGAGATATCAGGGATCTAGATGTAATCCATGAAATACCAGGCTTCTAATACTATTATTCATGAGACCCCCATCAACATGCTTCTCACTAAAATCAGTCATACAGACTTAAGTAGCTTTTAATAATGGTATTTACTAAGATGATATAATAAAATTAGTTGGGAAAATAATCTACCCAATGACCCAAAGAATATTCTTCAACAGAAATGTACAGCATTCATTGGGAAAGTGGTATTAGAGAGTAAAATCATAGCAACATACTAATATATGAAAGAAATGGGACAAAAGGTCAATTCTGAATTTTTGCATACTGCAACTCTTATCTTGAGTCAACTGCTTCCAATGGTTTTCTGGTGCAAATTGTCATACTCATTGAAGCTACATATTCAAGGAGGTAGGGTGAAGGAGTACTGTTTTACATATATTAATTTCAAATCAATATATAATTATATATATATATATATAAAGTCATATAATATAAAATTAGACGTGATAAATACAATAAATTCAAAGAAAGAAGGTCCCAGAGAAAAAGATCATCGCCAGCTAGAGAACTGATGATAAAGGCTTTTCAGAAGAATATCCTAGATGAGAATGCCCATGAACATGTTTTTGCTTTGTGACCTATCTAATGTATGTCAAACACCCATTTTTTTTCATTCAAGAGAGAACACATCAGCTGTGATTAGTGTGTGGTGGATATTTTCCCAGGATTCTCAAATGCTCAATCAGTCCTATTGTTCATATTAGGACAGTATGCTCTCATAAGGGACCTAGTAATATCTATGCCCAAGTTCAGAGAAACCTATGACAAAAGACTTTTCACTAGTCATTGATTTCCCTGTCTGAATTGTTTGTTTGTTCTTAATCTCTTACCAGATTTTCCTCCAGATTGCTTCCACGCATTGTGACTGCTGAATGAGGTTCTGTCCTGGGTTCTCTTCTTTTTTTTCCCCCCTAAACTATCTTATTGGTGTAACTCTATCAGCATCCATTGGTTCACTTTTATAGCTTCTATTCAGATGATTCTCAGGTGAATTCCTTAAGCCCTAACCACTCTATTCAATAACCAATGGCAACCTGTTACCTCCAGCATCAAATGTCAAATCCTCTCTGACTTTTAAAGTCCTTCACAGCCTTGCCTCTTTCTATATTTCCAGTATTCTAGCATTAAATTTCCCCTTCATGTGCTATGATCCAGTGACTGTATTGAACTGTTCCTCAACAAGAGCCTCCATTACTTCACTCTATGACTTTTTTTTTAGGTTTTTGCAAGGCAGTGGGGTTAAGTGGCTTGCCCAAGGCCACACGGCTAGGTCATTATTAAGTGTCTGAGATTGGATTTGAACTCAGATCCTCCTGACTCCAGGGCCGGTGCTCTATCCACTGTGCTACCTAGCTACCCACTCTATGACTTTTCACTGGATCTCTTCCATGTCTGGAATATATGTCATTTCTTCTTTTACTCCTGGTTTCCTTGGCTTCCTTTCAAATTCAATTATTCAAACTTTTGAAAGAGATTTTTCTTTCCTCACCAAAATCCCTTCCTTTTGTTTTGTATATTAGCAACCCTGAAAAAGGTTTGTCAAGCCTTCGTATTAAGAGATTCTGATGTTGATGATGTTTTTCCTTCATTCTTGAAGAACATGACATCAGGGAGGTGATGCCTTGACAAACACATCAATTAGATTTTTTTAAGTATTTTATTTGTTTTTCCATCTATATGCAACAGTAGTTATTAACCAATCATTTATTTTTTTTGCCAGGTTTTGAGTTTTACATTTTTCTCCTTCCCTCTCCCCCTCCCTGTCCCCCTTACAGAAAGCAAATCTGATGTAAGCTCTACATTTATAACAATGCATGGAACAGTAGATAGAGAACTGGTCTTGGACTCAGGAAGACAGGAGTTCGAATCTGGCCTCAGATACTTGCCATCTATTAGCTGTGTGACCTTGGGCAAGTCACTTAACCCTGATTGCCTCACATCTAGGGTCATCTCCAGTTTCTTGATCCATATCTTGCCACTGGTCTCAGATGTCTCTGGAGGAGAAAGGCTGGTGACTTAACACAGCACCTCTCACCCAAATCCAGTTCACATGCTTGTTATGGCATCAGTTCCCTGAGGTCAGAGCTTTCTTCAAAAATAAAGGACAGGGGCATCTAGGTGGCGCAGTGGATAAAGCACCGGCCCTGGAGTCAGGAGTACCTGGGTTCAAATCCGGGCTCAGACATTTAATAATTACCTAGCCGTGTGGCCTTGGGCAAGCCACTTAACCCTGTTTGCCTTGCAAAAACCTAAAAAAACAATAAAGGACAAAGATAAACATAGATCCATATTGATAATGATCATAAGAGAGGAATCAGATCCAAATTAAAGAAAGAAAACTTTAGAGAGGAAAAAATGACATAATTCATAATTCAATTTTTAAAAAATTGAACATAATAAGCTCTGGTATTCAATTAAACTCCAGAGTTGCTTCTCTGGATACAATTTGCATTTTTCATCACAAGTCTTTTAAAATTTTCTTTGACTATTGTGCTGCTGAAATGAAAAAAATCCATCATAGTTGATCATCACCCCATCTTGTTTGTTTAATGTTCTTCTGGTTCTCCCATTTCACTAGCTAAATTCATATAAGTCTTTACAGTCCCATCCCTCATGATTTCTTATAGAACAATAGTGTTCCATCACATACATATACCACAGTATGTTCAGCCATTCCCTGATTGATGGGCATCCCCTCAATTTCCAATTCTTTACTGCTACAAAAAGAATGAATATTTTTGATATGCATATTTTTGTAATGTGGAACTTTTACCCTTTTTCATGATGTCTTCAGGATCAGTGGTGGTATTGCTGGATCAAAGGGTATGCACATTTTTACTGCCCTTTGAGCGTAATTCAAAGTTGCTCTCCAGAAAGGTTGGATGAGTTCACAATTCCACCCAAAATACATTAGTGTCCCAATTTTCCCACATCCCCTCCAACATTGATCATTTTCCTTTCTAGTCATATTGTCCAATTTGAGAGGTATGAGGTGGAACCTCATAGATACTTTAATTTGCATTTCTCACATCAATAGTGATTTAGACCAATTTTTCTTATGCTTTGATTTCTTCATCTGAATTACCTTTCCATATCCTTTGTCCATCTATCAATTGGAGAATGATTTGATATTTTTTTTATAAATTTGACTCAGTTCTCTCTATATATTTGAGAAATGATTCCTTCGTTAGAAATACAAACTGCAAAACTTGTTTCCTATCTTATTACATTCCTTTTTGTTCTTGTTTGCAATGGTTTTATTTGTACAGAAACTTTTTAATTGAATGTAATCAAAATTTTCCAGTTTGTTTTTTATAATGTCTTCTTTGCTCTTAAACTGCTTCCCTTTCCATAGAACTGACACATAAACTATTGCTTGTTCTCCTAATTAGTTTACAATATTACCTTTTATGTCTAAATCCTGCACCCACTTTGACCTTAACTTGGTATATAGGGAGTGAGATGTTGGTTTATGCTAATTTCTGCCACACTATCTTCCACTTTTCCTAGCAGTTTTTATTGAAGAGTGAGTTCTTAGCTGAGAAGCTGGAATTCTTGAATTTATCAAACAGTAGATTACAATAATCATTTCCTGCTGACTCTTTTGCACCTAATTTATTCTACTGATCTCCCAGTCTTTTTCTTAGCCTGTTCCAACATTTTAGCTGACTCATGCTTTATAACATAATTTTAGATCTGATAAAGTTACTCTGCCTTTCTTTGCATTTTTCCCCCATTAATTCCCTTGATATTTTTGACTTTTTGTTCTTCCATATAAGTTTAGTTACTATTTTTTCTAGCTCACTAAAGTATTTTTTAAGAAGTTTATTGAGGGCAGCTAGGTGGCACAGTAGATAGAGTACCAACCCTGGAGTCAGGAAGACCGACCTGAGTTCAAATCCGGTCTCAGACACTTAATAATTACCTAGCCGTGTGACTTTAGGCAAGTCACTTAACCCCATCATCACCTAGCAAAAACCAAAAGAAAAAAATTTGGTATGGCACTAAATATGTAATTTAATTTAGGCAGAATTGTCATTTTATGATAATTAGATCAGCCTACCCATGAGCAATTGACATTTGTCCAGATATTTAGATCTGATTTTATTTGTGTGATAAGTGTTTTAGAGTTGTTTTCATAGTTTCTGAATCTGCTTTGGAAGGTAGACTCCAAAATATTTTAAGTTATCTGCAATTACTTTAAATGGAATTTCTCTTTCTATCTCTTGCTATTGTATCTTGCTAGTAATATATAGAAATACTGAGGGTTTCTGTGGGTTTATTTTAAATCCTTCTACTTTGCTAAATTTGCTAATTGTTTCCAGTAGTTTTTTAGATGATTTTTTAGGATTCTTTAGGTAGACCATCATGACCTGTGCAAAGAGTGAGAATTTTGTTTCTCTATCACCATTCTGATTCCTTCAATTTCTTTTTTCTTCTCTTATTATGAAAGCTAACATTTCTAATACAATATTGAATTGTAGTAGTGATAATAGGCATTCTTATTTCACCCCTCTAATTGGGAATGCTTCTAGTTTATCCCCATTACATGTAATGCTTGTTGATGGTTTCAGATAGACAATGCTTATAATTTTAAGGAACATTCCATATATTCCTAAGCTCTCTAGTGGTTTTTTTTTAGATTTTTTTCAAGGCAATGGGGTTAAGTGGCTTGTCCAAGGCCACACGGCCAGGTAATTATTAAGTGTCTGAGACCGGATTTGAACTCAGGTACTTCTGACTCCAAGGCCAGAATCCACTATACCACCTAGCCACCCCCTCTCTAGTGGTTTTAATAGGAATGGGTGCTGTATTTTGTCAAAAGCTCTTTAAGCATCTATTGAGATAATTATGATTTCTGTTAAGTTTGTTATTGATATGGTCAATTATGCTGAGAGTTTCCTAATATTGAAACAACCCTGATTGTTTCCTGGTATAACATTCTATAATAAATTCTCCCTTGATTGTAGTATATTATCCTAGTTATAATTTGCTGTATTCGCTTTGATAATAATTCATTTGTTTTGTATTCATATTCATTAGAGAAATTGGGCTTTAATTTTCTTTCTCTGCTTTGATTCTTCCTGGTTTACGTATTAGCACACTATTGTTGACATGGGAGGAATTTGTAAGACCTCCTCCACCGCTTTTTTCAAATAGTCTATATAAAATTGGAATTAATTGTTCCTTGAATGTTTGGTGCATTCACTTGTGGATCCATCTGGCCATGGAGATATTTTCTTAGGGAGTTCATTGATGTCATGTTCAATTTCTTTTTCTAAGATAGAGTAATTTAAGTATTTAATTTCCTCTTCTTTAACCTTGACAGTTCATATTTTTGTAAAAAAATTCATGCATTTCACTCAGATTATCAAATATTTTTGGCATACAGTTGAACAAAATAGTCTGAAATTATTACTTTAATTTCTTCCTCATTGGTGGTGAATTCACCTTTTTTTCATTTTTGTTACCAGTAATTTGCTTTTCTTTTTCAAAATTAAATTAACCAAAATTTTATTGCTTTTTCATAAAACCAACTCTTAGTTTCATTTATTAGTTCAGTAGTTTTCTTGCTTTCATTTTTATTAATTTCACCTTTAATTTTCAGAATTTCTAATTAGGAATTTAATTGGAGATTTAAAATTTGTTCTTTCTCTAACTTTTTTAGTTGCATGCTCAGTTCATTGATCTCTTTCTCTATTTTATTTATGTAAACATTTAGAGATATAAAACTCAAGACCACCTGGATATGGTAAATGACCTTGGCATCTTTAATGTCTGACCAAGCTCTAAGCATTCCATAGCGCCTACTTCAACCACCTACTTCACCATTGATGCAAATTTTTCCCATTCACTCATATTGGAGGAAGTCTTCACATGTTTGGGGATAGATATTATTGTAACTCACCAGTGAGTTTGTTGAAATTATCCTCAACCTAGTTTAATCCTTTGGATGAGATGGTTGTACTGGGATATGGACTCTATGTGTGCCACAATCTTTTTAAGTCCCAGGTAAGAGTTGGGTGACTGTTCAAGAGCAAAGGTAGATGAAAAACCCTGGGTGTATGGGATGTTTATTGAGAACTATCTTCTGGTTGAGCAGCTAGGTGGCACAGTAGATAGAGGACTGGCCTTAAGAGTCAGGGGGACAGAAATCAAATCTGACTTCAGATATTTACTAGTTTGGTGACCTTGGGTAAGTCATTTAATCCTGAGTGCCTCAGGATCATCTCCAGTAACACTGAATTTTATCTGACCACTGGACCCAGATATCTCTGGAGAAGAAAGTGGGACTGGTCACTTAGCACAGTATCCTCTCACTCAAATCTAATTCATATGGGGACTTCCAGCCAAGATGGCAGAGAGAAGCTAGGCACTATTTTAAGTTCTCTTGGCTTTCCCTCAGAACCAACAAGAATCAAGCCATTTAACAGATTTTGGAATAACAGAATCTAGAAATGAACAGAGGGAAATATCTTCTAGCATGATCTGTCATGGGGTGCGGGGAACTGTGGTTGTGCCCAGGGCAGAGAGGAGAGAACCAGTGCGTGCATAACAGGGTGAAGTGAGGTACTAGCCTGAGAACTACTGATGTGGGAGCAGAAGCCTTTGGGGTGTGCTGGGAGGGTGGACTGGGAGAGCTCCCTTGCTCTCTGGAGTATCATAGTCCAGATTCTTTGATCTTTTAATGCTGATGCAGGCAAGTCCTGTGCCTCCTTGGTATTTGAATTGCTTCTTTCTGGCCACTTGTTGGATTTTCTCCTTGATCTGATAATTCTGGAGTTTGGTCACAAAATTCCTTGGTGGTTGTAACTTTTGATTTGCTTCTGGACTTTGATGATTCAAGGAAAAAAGGAATCTGACTTCATGCAATTCTGCCTCAATTAAATTCAGTCCATGGGCAAATCAAGATATCACTTCATGATATCATCTCTTTTTTTTTTTGAAAAAACATCTTGTGTATATGTGTGTGTTTGTGTATATACATATACATGTGTGTATTATATATATATATATATATATGTATGTATACATATATATATATATATATATAGTCTTTTGTGCCCTCCTTTAGGATGAAAGTTGGCTGTGCACAGGGATTGTGTTTTTCCCATCTTCATATTCCCATTTCTTAGCATCTTCATTTCTGAAACATAGTAAGTGGCCTAATAAATGCTTACTGCAGACAGCTAGGTGGCTAATGGATAGAGCACCAGCCTTGGAGTCAGGAGGACCTGAGTTCAAATCCTGTCTTAGATACTTAATAATTACCTAACTGTGTGACCTTGGACAAGTCACTTAACCCCATTGCCTTGCAAAAAAATAAATACTTATTGTCTAATAAACATGGGGGCAACTTATAAGAGGTGGAGTAGTCATGATGATTTTTATTGATGTGTTATGGACTCGTGATCACTAACTTAGAGGACCCCTTATTTTCTGATAGAGACTTGCCTTAGAGAACAAATCCATCACATCTGTCTCAGGGAAGTAAGGTTTAATTAAGCCTCAGTCATGAAGGTCTTTCAAGAGCAGTCTTGTGCTCTAAAAGTTGAATGTGCTGTTCCACCAGCAATATGACACAACAGAAAGATTCCTAGTTTTAGGGGTCAGAAATCTGACTCTGATTTCCCAGATCTATATGACCTAAGGTACCTTCTCTGAGTATCAGGTTCCTCATCTATAAAATGGGTACAATCACCTCGCAGGGTGGCAGAGCAATGGAAAACAATCTCAATGATACAAAGTTTTGACTTCAAGCCATGTCTCTGAAACATATCTCTTCATATCTCCAATTTAACCTCTCGGTGCTTTAAGCAAATAGCCGAGACTATAAATTGGAGAAGAGATGTCTATCTGTATTAGTAGAACACCCTCACTGAAAGCTTTAATCACCAATGACATAAATCAGAGGTATAGGCCCTAACTTTAGAGCTATCTACTTCCCAGAGTTAATATTTGTAAAACATTTTTATAAGAGCCTTAGAAATTGGAGATTGTTTGATGATGATGATGATGATGATGATGATGATGATGAAGATGAAGATGAAGAAAATGATGATGATGATGATGATGATGATGATGATGATGAAGATGAAGAAAATGATGATGATGATGATGATGATGATGATGATGATGATGATGATGATGATGATGATGATACAGGTTGCAGCTTATTACCAAGGGTGATTTCATACATGGTATAAAAGATTAGTCTTATGGCATATGATCTGAAAAATAAGTGTCAGGTATGTGGACTTGGAAGAACAAACCCATGTGATGTATCAGAAACAATGTTAGAAGACTTAGAGGAAGCCCTCTAGAGAGCTAAGTGTGCTACTTTTAGAATATGAAGGAAGATATGTTCATGGGTCACATAAGATAAGCATGTATGCTCTGTTAAGACATTATCTTTGGAAACAATGGTGGTGGTGGTGGTGGACTAGTGATGTTGATGGGAATGGACTGATGATAGTGATGATGGAGGGAGTGAAAAGGTTATAGCAATGATGTTGGGGATGATTTGATGATGGTGATGATAATGATGATGATGTAATCATGGGTGATGGAGGTAGTAGTGTCATAGTAGTAGTAGTAGTAGTAGTAGTAGTAGTAGTAGTAGTAGTAGTAGTAGTAGTAGTAACTTATACAAGCATTAGGTGAAAGTAGCATAAGGGACTGGAGGGCATCATTGATAATTATATAGCACTTTAAGTTATCCACAATATTTTACAAATATTGTCTCCTTTGAATTTCACAGTACTGCCTAAGCTAGATTTATTATTATAGACATTTTACAAATAAAGAAATGAAGTTGCAAAGAGAAATGACTTGCCATGACCACAGAGTTAAGCTGTTAATACGGAAACGGGACTGCAACCCAAGTCTTTTGAAGTACACTTTCAGCTCTCTATAACTAATCACTGCCTGCTTCAGGCATGGCCATAAGGAAGTTGGAGAAACCCTACTGCATCTTGGCCTTCTCATGGCCTCTATGGGTAACTTGATAATGATTCCAACTTTTCAAGCTAGCTCTTAATCATGTACGCTGTTACTCTGTGGTGAACTTTCTACGCATATCGCAGGACATATTTTATCATAGGCCTTTTGTGACCTCATTTAATGGGATTTTGCCAGTTAAGATAAACAATGTGACTCATCAACTATTTGAGTTATGGAGCAATTGGGAATTTTGAGAAAATATCAGATCCTGATTATCCAGTGAAATGTAAGTTCCTTCAGAATGTGGACAGTTTTTATTTTTTATTTTTCCCAATCTGTATCACCTAGGTCTGTAGCACCTGCTGACCAAAACCAACCATGATGCAAAGCAAAACCTTCCCATTCCTGCTTTCTGGGTTACATTCATGAGATTAGTTTCTCAAAAGTGGTGCCCTTACCAGGACTTTGAGGTTATGTCTGTGTGTGTGTGTGTGTGTGTGTGTGTCTGTGTGTGTCTGTGTGTGTCTGTGTGTGTCTGTGTGTGTCTGTGTGTGTCTGTGTCTAAGAGGATCCTGACATAATTGGATGGTCTATTATAGGTTTCACATTGCATCTCAGTCATCTTCCAGTCAACCACAATACCAGTGCATCTAACTGAACTACTGGTTTCAAAAATCATGCCGCAGGGAACTAATCATTCAACTTTAGAAATTATACTGAAGGCCATCATTACTTGTCTGGGACATGCTTGAGCAATGACTTACATGGCTAGAGAGTTCCTGTTTGGAAGACTTACTTCCTCTCTTCTACCTTTTCCTCTCCTCTCCCGCTCCCCTTCTTTTCCTCTTCTTCCCTCCCCTTCCCTCCCTTCCTTCCCCTCCTTTCCTCTTCTCTCCTTTTCTCTCTTCTTTCTATTCTTTTCCTCTCTTCCACTTTCATTCTCCTCCTCCTCCTCCTCTCTTCCCTTCTCCCCTCTCCTCTCTTCTCCCTTCTCCCTTTTCCTTTTCTCTCCTCCCCTCCTCCTCCTCCCCCTCTCCTCTTACCTCTTCCCCCTCCCCTTCTCTGCTCCTCCTCCCCCTCCCCAAATCTCCTCTTTTCTTCCCTCCTCTTCATTTCCCTCTCCTTTCCTTCCTTTCCCTCTCCTCTCCACTCTCCTGTCCTCTTCCTCTTCCTCCCCCTTCTCATTTAACTGTCTTAATATAAACTCCAACATGACAGGGGCTGTCTCACTATTGTATCCCTAGAATTTAGCATAGTGTCTGACTTGTAGTTAGTGGTTAATGCATTCTTTTATTTATTCATTCATTCATTCAGTCAGTCAGTCAATCAGTCAGTCAGTCAGTCGGTCATTTTTTTTCTACTCATTCCTGCCTCATTGTTAGTAGACTGAAGTAATTCTCTATGGTCAGATCCTTCTTTTTCTGTTGTTTACTCATTTTCCTCTCTTCCTTTCCCCTGCTTAAAGGGCTTCTCTCTTCACAAAACCTGTGGTAACTGGTGGATTCTCTTATTCCAAAGAAAAGCTGCCAGTCTGTGTGGGATCTGGGTCATTCCTGGTCCTAGGGGGATTTCTGGCAAAGAGTCAGATAACCTTCTTCAGCCTTCATTCCCCACCTTACCAGGAGTCTACTTGTAATCAATTTCAAATCATTAATTGGACAAAGGAATTCTCAATCACTACTTCCCTGGGGTTGCCAAGATTTAATTTGCCAGAGACTTGTTTGTGCAGGCAATTTCTGTTTCACAAAGAGGAATATTTAGTGCTGTTGTAAAATTAATTGGGTGTGTTTGGTTCCGACCCCCACAATGGTTGAATGACTGCAAGAGTGGCAAATGACTGGTGTTTATTAATCACATATCCTTAATAATACTTGGCTTTTTGAGAGATGCACCAGTCCCTGCCAAGCATCATGCTATTTCCCATTTTTAAATGGAAGAGAATATGGTTCAAAAAAAATGGCCTCAACCAAGAGCATTCATAAGAGATCTAAATGTTAAGGTTTTTTTTTTCATTTTTTTAAAGCTAAGCTCAGTCCCTCCTTGTCTCTTGTTTCTGTCTAATATATGATTAACCCCATGCTCTTGATAGAATTCAGCCCTGAATGATGAAACCGCTGAGTCTTATTCAGTCACTTGTAAGATTTAGAAATTGTCTTTAATCATTTTCAGTTCAATGTTAAGATCAATTATATCTTGCCTAGACTTCAGCCTTCATCACTTTATGAGGAGTGGATGTTTTGATTGAGAGCTAAAGCCAGCAATTACAGCTCCTGGATTGAATTCAGTTGGGAATGGGGAGGGGATGAATCTCTGGGAATGGGAAGGTCTGTCCATTGATGAAGCAGACAAGAGGTCATAAGTCATAGAATTTTAGGAAACTGGGGGTGTGGGAGGTCAAGAAATAGGAAGGGGATGAATGAGGGTAGAGTAGAAATCCCTGAGGCAGGTGCTGAAATTATTGCTTAGAAGGATCAGTGTGGTCTGAAACTGGAGCAACATGGATTGGATAGTATGAAGAAAATTTTAAAAGAGGAGAGAATGATTTTTTGAATGTTGGTTACAGAAGGAAGGACTGGAAATAGCAATGGGGAACAAGAGTATACAAGCTTATCCTTCTAACCCAGTGACCCAGGGTCCCTTAAACCTCCTTCCCTCAGGAGAGGAGTATTCGCTGCCTAATAACCTTAAGCTCCCTCATTCCTTGGAAATTATTGATAATTTTAGAGATAATAACTCCAGGATGAGAGAACAAGGTATTTATTCTTTGGTTTCTTTTGGGGGGGGGTTGTTGCAAGGCAATGGCTTAAGTGACTTGCCCAAGGTCACACAGCCAGTGTTTGAGGTCAAATTTGAACTCAGGTCTATCTGACACTAGGGTTGGTGCTCTATTCACTGTGCCACATAGCTGCCCCCAGGTATTCATCCTTGCAAAGGTCCCAAGAGATGTGTCATCTTTTAAATAATTACTCCATCCCTTTCCCCTTCGTTCCTCCCTTCTTTCCTTCCTTACCTCCTTCCTACCCTCTCTTCCTCCTAATCTTCCTTTATTTCCTTCATCTCTTCTTGCTTTCCCTCACTCCCTCTCTCTTATTCTTCCTTTTTTCTTTCTTCCTTCTTTCCTTCTCTACTTCCATCCCCCCACTTTTCTTTATCCCCCTATCTCTTCCCTCCCTCCTTTCCTTTCTACTTACCTCCTTCCTTCCTTCTTCCTATCTCCCTCCTTTCCTTCCTCCCTTCTTTCCTTCCTTCTTTCTTTCCTTCCTTACCTCTTCCCTTTCCTCTCTTCCTTCTAGTCTTCCTTTATTTCCTCCATCTCTTCCTTCTTCCTTCCTTCTTTCCCTTACTCCCTCTCTCTTATTCTTCCTTTTTTCCTTCCTTCCTTCATTTTCCCCTCCCTCCTTTTCTTCCTTCCTTCCTTCTTCCTTCCTTCCTCCCAGTTTTCTTTATTCCCACCATCTCTTCCCTCTCTCCTTTCTATGTACCTACTTCCTTCCTTCCTTCCTCCCTCCCTCCCTCCTTTCCTTCCTTCCTTCTTTCCTTCTTTACCTCCGTTCTTTCCTCTCTTCTTCCTAGTCTTCCTTTATTTTTCCATCTCTTCCTTCCTCCTTCCTTCTTTCCCTTGCTCCCTCTCTCTGTGTTCCTTTTTCTTCCTTCTTTCCTTCTTTTTTCTTTCCTTCATTCTTTCCTTCTATCCTTCCTCCAGGTTTTACTCCTTCCACCTCTTTCTTCTCTCCCTCCTTTCCTTCCTTCCTTCCTTCCTTCCTTCCTTCCTTCCTTCCTTCCTCTTTGAACTTAAAGAATATGACAGTTGTATTCAGCCAGAGGTCTGTTTCTCCTCTCCCAAAAGCTGTTGGTTGCACAATTAGATAGAGGTTAGGCCTACTGTCGGGAAGACCTGAGTTCAAATCCAGCCTCTAACATTTACTAGTTTTATGTTCTAGACAACTCACTTGACCTCTATTCAGTTTCCTCAACTGAAAAAATGGGAATAATCAGCACCTCTACCTTCCAGGGTTGTTGTAAGACTCAAATGATACCATATTTATTACAAAAAAGCATATAATAGAATGCTTAGCACAATAAAGGCTTATTCCCTTGCCTTCCTCTTCATGTTGATATTATTTACACTCCTTAAATTGTTATATTTATTATTCTTTTGCCTCTGTTCTCATCATTCCACATCACTTTATTCCATTTTCCCCCATGTTTCAATGCTTTATTCACATTTGTCACTCCTTAAAAGGCAGCAAAATCTCATTACATTTATATATCAGAATGTGTTTAGCCATTCCCCAATTTGGCCCCAATCTTTCATTTTGAGCTTTTTTATCACAAACAGTATTGTTATGAATGGTTTTCTGTATATGGATCTTTTCATGCTGTCAACTTCCCTACTTGGACTATAATTTCAATGGTGGGATATCCATCAAAGAGGTTTCTTGCTTCAAATCCTGCCTCTGACACATCCTGGTTATATTGCTTTTGGTGTTCAGTCGTGTTTAGCTCTTTGTAACCCCATTTGGGTTTTTCTTACTAAAGATACTGGAGTAGTTTGCTAGTTTCTTCTCCAGCTCAGTTTACAGATGAGGAAAAACGAGGCAAACAGTTTAGTGACTTGCTCAAGGTCACACACATGTCTGAGGCTAGATTGAACTCAGGAAAACGAGTTTTCTTGACTCCCGTCCCTCTATCCTCTGCATCACCTAGCTACCCTGGTTCCTTGATCCTAGGCAGTCATTTATCTTTTCAGTATTCCAGACAATTCTTTGAGATTCTAAGTCACAAATCACTTGGTCAACTGAATCACATTAGATCAGGAACTGAGATTGCTTAATAAAGGAAAAAACTCCAGAGGGGCATGATAGATTGAAAATCAATCACATGGAAGCCATGTAAATGAGAGATTCAACTAGTTTTGGTTGACATAAAAGGATACAAACAACATCACTGGATGGATGCTACAGAAAAGCAGATTTTTTTTCTTGACAGAAATAAAAAAACTAAACAAAATAAAACAACCTTTCTAAAAATAGTGCTATCCTGGAGGATAGTGACTTCCCTCTCATTTGAGACTGTGGGCAAGTCATTTAACTTTATTTACTTTAGAGATCTTTAAGTGAACACTGGAAGAACACTTACTTATCAAGTATATTGTAAAGATTTTTATTCTACTGTGATACACAAAATAATCAGTTTTTCATTCCAGTTCTGTAATATTCTGTTGTTCTCTTTGGTGTCCCCTTTAACAACAAGGCAGGAGAGGAGTCCAAGACTTTGAATATCTGTTCATAACCTCAGAATTAGAGGAAAATGTTTCTTTCCAAATGAATGCAACTTTGGTTTCTAATCTAGAGTCATCTAATTATAGATTTGATGTTGGAAGAGACCTTGTGTGTCTTCTAATCAAACCATAATGAAACTGAGGCACTGGAGGTTAAGTGACTATCCCAAAGTCAAGTGGATTAGAAACAATAAAGGCAAGATTCTTACCTAAGTCCTTCTGATTCTGAGTTGAGCCCCTTATGCGCCATGCCACTCTCCTTACAAGTTTTTCTGAATGGATTAAAAAGAACCAGTCCATCTAGTTTGGGACAATCACCTATTGACTGGCTGTCATCCATTTTGGTCCAAACTGGCAAACCTTTGAACTGAAGAGCTCAAATAATCATTTTCAATGACTCTACCTTTATCCACAACTTCACCTGAGTAGACATGATGACCTAAGATTCCTCTAGGGAATGATTAAGAACATAAAAGTTTCTATTCTCCCTGCCATTGGCTTCAAAGTCTTACTCCATCTCAGAGGACTGTAAACTTCTATCCTCTGGTGGCCCAGTTTCATTAGCTTTCTTTCCAGACCTATTTTTCTCTCAGTGTGATGTCCAAAGTCTCACTGGGTAATTATCCTTATTCCACTGTATCTGATTAAACCATTTCACTACTTCTTCCAGCTGAAAGAGCTAACCATAATGACTTTAGTTGATGTCTGATTGCTTTGTCATTCACTAGATTCAGAGTTCCCTTTGCCTTTGTGATTAGATAGATATATAGACAGACAGACAGAACCTAAATAGCATACTGAATAAAGCATTGGAATCAAGAAAACCTGAATTTAAATCCAGTCTCAGATGCTCCTTAGCTGTGGAACCTTAGGCAAGTCACTTGACCTCCATTTGCCTCAGTTTCTTCATCTATAAAATGGAGATAATAATAGGGCCTACCTCCCAGCATTGTTATGAGGATCAAATGATAAAAATAATTATAAAACTCTTAATAGCCATTATTATTATTATATTATGACAATGGTGGTTCTGACTTACTATTATCGTTGTTATTTTATTTATTATTATTATTATTATTATTATAGAGAGTGGAAAAGAAGATAGAGATGGTTAGATAAAATCTCATAAATTTCTCCTATACCTGCTATTGCTATACCAATACTTTTTCTGTTATATTCCTATGCAGCCTGGGGATATAAAAGGCAGAGAGTCACTGCTAACAGACTATTCTACTTCCTTTACATGTCTTTTCTATCTCTTGATGAGGAAAGCAGATGCTTGGGGGCTTCCTAAGACCAAAAAAAACAAATTCTCAGAAATGCGCAGAAGAGGAGGTTGATTTGTTTAGATGTATTTGCCATGTTGGCTTACAGAAGATCACATATTGAGTTGTCATTCCTACATGAACCAATTGCTGTCCTTTCAGCAGCCTAACAGTTCCCCTTAGCAACACAGTGTGTGTGCAGAGCTTTTCTGCTAGCAGATACTGTTGGTTGCCTTTGATACAGGGAGTTCTGATATTGGAAGTATCTTTCTTAGGACTTGCAATGGAGGGGTTGGCATTGTACAAGTCAAGGACTTGTTGTCCAGTCTTTAATCTCCCGCTCTTTGAGAGGAGAGATTTGAGTTCTTAACACAATTTTATTTCTTAGAACTTTGCATTGTCTATTGTATGTTGCATATATGCATTTGTATGCAAGGTACTCATGTATCAATAACCACCTTCCCATCTTGAACATATAGAGCTGAACTATATTCTCCTTGGCTATTCCTGGTAGGCCACCTATAGTCTTACTCAACATTAGTGTTAGAGGTTTCATAAATATTTCCAATTAAAGTAAAAATAAGAAATATATTTGGAAAGAAAGGTTGGAACCTTAGTGTAAAGGTTTGTATTTTGTCCTGTAGGCAATAGGGAGCCACATAATATTGTTGAGCTGGGAATGACATAGTTATACCAATTTTAGGCAAATATATATATAATACATATATATATACATATATACATATATATATGTATATATTTGAGAAAGACAGATCCTGCCTCACAATACTTTTCCCAGAAATTGGAAATTAGTATGGAAGAAACTTAGATTAGACCAACACCTAACACCCTTTACCAAGATAAGATCCAAATGGTTACAGGATTTAGACATAAAAAAAAAAATACAATAAGCAAATTATAAGTTCAAGGACTAGTTTACCTATCAGATCTATGGAAAGGGAAGCAGTTTATGACTAAGGAAGAGTTGGAGAACATCACCAAAAACAAACCAGATGATTTCAATTATATTAAATTTAAAAGCTTTTGCACAGATAAAACCACTGTAACCAAGATCAAAAGAAATATAATAAATTGGGAAACAATCTTTATAACTAATTCTTCTGACAAAGAACTCATTTCTAAAATATACAGAGAACTGAATCATATTTTTAAGACAAAAAGACATTCCTCAATTGACAAATGGTCAAAGGAGATGCAAAGGCAATTTGCAGATGAGGAGATCAAAGCAATCCAGAGCCATATGAAAAATTGCTCTAAATCATTAATTATTAGAGAAATGCAAATTAAAGCTTCTCTGAGGTACCACCTCACACCTGTCAAACTGGCCAATATGACCAAAAAGGATAATGATCATTGTTGGAAAGATTGTGGGAGATCTGGGACACTATTACACTGCTGGTGGAGCTGTGAACTCATCTAACCTTTCTGGAGAGAAATTTGGAACTATGCCCAAAGGGCAACAAAAATGAGCATACCCTTTTACCCAGCAATACCACTATTGGGTCTATACCCTGAAGAGATGATGAAAAAGGGTAAAAACATCACTTGTACAAAAATATTTATAGCAGCCCTGTTTGTGGTGGCAAAGAATTGGAAATCAAGTGAATGTCCTTCAACTGGAGAATGGCTTAGCAAACTGTGGTATATGTATATCATGGAACTCTATTGTTCTATTAGAAACCAGGAGGGATGGGAATTCAGGGAAGCTTGGAGGGATTTGTATGAACTGATGCTGAGTGAGATGAGCAGAACCAGAAGAACACTGTACACCCTAACAGCAACATGGGGGTGATGATCAACCTTGATGGACATGCTCATTCCATCAGTGCAACAATCGGGAACAATTTTGGCTGTCTGCAAAGGAGAGCGCCATCTGTATCCAGATAAGGAGATGTGGAATTTGAACAAAGTTCAAGGACTATTCCCTTTAATTTAGGAAAAAAAAACATATCATTGTCCAATCTTGTTATGTCTTAGATTTTTGTCTTTTCCTTAAGCATACGATTCCTCTCTCATCACACTCAATTTGGATCAATGTATAACATGGAAACAAAGTAAAGACTGACAGATTGCTTTCCATGGGAGGTGGGGGGTGGGGGGAGGGAAGTAAGATTGGGGGGAAATTGTAAAACTCAAATAATATCTTTAATAAAAAAAATAATACTTTTCCCAGTGGCAGCATTAACAAGTAATATTTATCTGATATGTCAAGTTTATTTGTATCTCAAACCCCAAATCTTAGTGTAAAGGTTTGTAAATACTTTGCATTTTAAGTTGTAGGCAATAGAGAGCCACATAATGTTGTTGAGCTGTGAAGGACCTCGTTATAGCAATTTTAGGAAACCACATTTTTTTTTTAATTTGAGAAAAATAGATGCTACCTCATAATACTTTTCACAGTGGCTACATCAACAAGCTATATTTATCTGATATGTCAAGGCTATTTGTACCTCAAACCCAACTTTCTCTCATAGGAATGTCCACTTAGATCTAGAATGACCCTCAGAAGTAATTCATTTATCAGAGGAAAAAAGTGAGGTTCAAGGTCACATGAAAAATAATTTATCAGTGATACAATTTGCAGAAATTTAGACCATTGACTCCAGAACCAAATCTCTTTCTCTCTTAACTGTATTGCCATTTCTTCCCCATCTGTAAGAATAACTGTAACATAATCTAAGAATCTTTTATTGACTGTTTCTCCCAGTGAACATTGTATCTGTAAATATTGGTAGCAGAAATACATTGAAGAACAAGCCCCCCACCCCCTTTTCCCCCTATAGTAGTAGCAGGAGGTAATATCTTCCATCAAAGACAGGAGAATGCAATTGTAAGAACACTAGAAGATGAAGCAACTATTTAATAGTTAGCACCAATGGAATTTGGAAAGAGTCCAGGACATAGTAGGCACTCTCAGTCCCATAACCACCACACATCAAGACCAGAAATACAAAAGAATGAGGCACAACCCAAAGACTCTACATAATGCATGTTGAATCTTTGGTAAGCCCTAAAGTGATCCAGAAATGACATTTCTCACTATAATTTCTTCAGATGCCTCATCTGGGCATGGAGGTGACTATGCCTCCAGGGTCCAAACAATATCAAGATCTGTGATGGAGCTGACAGTTTGGTGATGATTTCAAGGATTGTTGACCATCACTTTATCTCTTTCATTTAAGTACTAGTCTAGCTAAATTTTGAGAAACTGAATCTTCCTTGCTATTAAGGGAAAAGTACCGAGTTTGAATGCTACCTCTCACAGTCACTAGTCATTTAATTCACCATGTCTGTTCCTTCCTTTCATTATATATAAAATGAGGTCAAAGATACAGTAAAAACTATCTCACAGTGAGGCTCCAAAGAGATCATGAATGTATGGTGTCAGGGAAGAGAAATCAAGACCTCCTCCCCTTCCACCCTGTTGATATGTTCTAATCAGAGTACTTTAAAGGGTAATTGGACTGTCCCAAAAGTACTGTAGCCCACACCACCTTGGAATGCTAGTGGAGGTGCCCTGAGATCCCATGAAATATTCCCCCCTCTTCCTGCTGCTGTTCCAGGAACCAAAGGATCAATGCACCTAAACCAAAGTCCCAGAGCCTTTAGAGAGAGACTGACCATATCTGAACAACTCAAAATGACCAATGCCCCAAATTTAGCCCTAATCTGAGTTAGATGGTGCACTGGATAAACCTCTGATCTGGAGACAAGAAGACCCATCTTCCCTGAGTTCTAATCTAGTCTCAGACACTTATTAGATGGGTGACCCAGGGCATTTCATTTAGCCCTATTTCCCTTAGTTTCCTCATATGTAAAATGAGCTGGTGAAGGAAAAGACAAACCACTATAGTATCTTAGCCAGGAGCACAACAAATGGGTAATGAAAATTCAACAGGATTGAATAAAAACATCTTATCTAATCATCTAGATCTGCCAATATCCCCTCCTAGTAGCCTTTAATCCTGAAGCCTTCCCCCTCCATTGTGGTTTTTAAGCATGTATAATCTTTGTTCTTTCTCTCTTTTGGGAGTCTCCACACTCCCTTGCTAGTGAACTCAATAAACTCCAAGATAAATTTGATACTCTGGGGGTCTTTTTATTCCTATATCACCCACTTAGGCATTTAATATTTATTTGACTTCAATTTAGAAATAGCTTGCTTTCACTTTTCTCTCTTTAGATAAAAATATTGAATTATGGAGACAGGGATATTGTCTTTCTGTCTCTGCCTTTCTTTCTCTCCTCTTCCACCCTCCCTCTTCCAAAATATAATAATATAATATGATATGATATGATATAGACATATATGCATAAATACATATATATATACACACATATAAAATATTTTATTTCATCCTCAGAAGTTCAGAAACCCCTGGGAGGTAGGGGATATTATTATCCCCATGTTATGAATGAGAAACTGAGGCAAAAAGAGGCTAAATATCTTGCCCAAGATCACATAGCAGTAAGTGAGTCTGGCTTTGAATTTAAATCTTCTAGAAAGACTCCAAATCCACTGTGCCTACTTGCCTCTGTCCCCCACCCCCCCCCATCTTTTTGCCTCTATATCTCTTTCTATCTTTCTGTCCCTTTCTCTCTATTTCTGTCTGTCTATCTGCCTCTCCAGATTTATGCGACAGTATCTAGAAGTTCTTTGGCATCCTGCAGTCACTCTCTAGTTGATAAATGACCTTTTTTATAATGGAATGCCCAGAGCTGAACCCAATATTTCACAGATGTTCTGTCCAAGGCAGAGGTTAGGGGATAATCATCTCTCAAGACCTGGGAGCTAGCTCTCTTAATTCAACATAAGATGGCTTTGTCTGCAATGTCCCAGTACTGACTCATTGAGTTTGTGGTTCACTAAAGCCTACAGATTTTTTTTTTCAGAACTACTATCAAACCATTTCTCCCCTGTCTTACAGTTGTGAAATGGATTGTTTGAATCCAGGTGTAAGAAGTCACAATCCCTATTCAATTTCATCATTATCAAATTTAACCCAATATTTCAAGAAATATTTTTGAATACAGACTTCAGTTTCTAGTGTGTTGTCTATTTCCTCTGTCTGTCCAGACTTGACCTATTCTTTCACTCATTATTAATAAAAATAAAATAAAATAAAATGTGCACAAAGTTAAACACAGATCCCTAGGATCCTTTATCAAAGACTTCCTTCTGAGGTAAGTAGCTTCATAATACAGTAGTTAGAGCCCTAGATTTGTAGTCAGGAAGACCTGAGTTCAAATTTGGTCTCAGATACTTCCTAGTTATGTGATCCCAGGCAAGTCACTTAACCTTGCTCTGTCTCATTGTCCACTTTGTCTCGTAAGACTACTTATCTCTCCACATCATTGTAAGGACAGGATAGGATTGTAATAAGAATATTTTTAAGTGCTTAGCACAGTGCCTGGAATATAAAGGTGTTTAATAAATGAATTTCCTTCCTTACAAGATGACAGTAAATCTTTAATAACATCCCTATGGGTCTAACTATTCAACTAATTTTGAATCCCTTTATTTGTACTAGAATCTAATCCATATCTTTCCTCTCCCTCTCCCTCCCCCATTTCACAGGAGCTTTTCAAAAACTGTTTCCTAAAAATAATTTTTAAGGTAACTATTGACATCCTGATACTCCATAGATGAGCTGATTATGGATATATATATCCTTAGAGTGAATGTCCAAGATGGCACAAATCCATTGGAGTATCCTTAGTAAAATGGCCAAACTGACTTCTTTGCTGTTACTCATTAATGACATTGTTATCTCTTGCCACCATATGGTTCCACTGGCTGTTCCTCAGGACAAAAATGCATTCCTTCATCACCTCTGTCTCAGACTTCCTGTTTTCCTTCAAGACTTGCTAAAGCACCATCTTGGGCATAAGACTTTTCCTAGTATAGGCCTACTCCAGCTTTTGTACTTTTGTCTCAAGGTGACCTTTTATCTACTTTATATATTGCTTATATTATCACTCAATCAGTAAGCATTTATTAATTGCCTTTTATTCTTGCACTTCATTAAACCTTAGGGATATCAAAACAAAAGAAAAATAGCCCAAGACTATAGACTATGTTAGATTGTAGGTGGTCCAGTGTATACAGCATGGGAACTGGAGTAAGGAAATTTCACTGGTGTTGTAAATTGTGTCTGACTGTTCCTGACCCTATTTGATACTGCCATTTCTTTCTCCAGCTCATTTTACAGATAGGGAAACTGTGGCAACCAAGCTTGAGTGACTTGCCCTGGATTAATGCTTATCTATGGTATTGCCTATGTAACAGTTTCTTCCTTCCTTTAGAGTAACCCTGGCTTTTCACTTGCATATGTTGTCTATACAGTGGTCTGTTCCCTCCTTAGGGTAGCCCAACCGGACCTATCTGTTGTACCAGTGTTAACAGGACTCTAGCATTGCTTTCTAAACTGGGGTTGGGACCCTCACTGCTGGCCCACTACAACGCTGACTTGCCAAATCTTAATGTAAGATGTAGGAAGAGTCTCCCACTGACTTTCCAGCTCGGGCCATACTCCCCTTTTACCCAGAAATCCCTCTACAATATCTTCAGCTGAGAACTTATTTTACTCTTTTTGTATGTGGAATATGTAGCTTTAGCAGCTTCACTTAGTTATTTTGGGAAAAGCTCTAGGATCTTCCTGGCTTTGTCCCACCATTTTGACTCCAACCCCAGAAGTCCTAACCATAATCTTTTTAATGAATTTTTGAGAAATGAGCATTTTAATCTCTTGTTTTAAGTGGCTTCCATTAAGCCACCAAACTGATACCAGCTTGGAATGAATCTCATATTACCTGGGCTGTGCCTTCCAAAACTGGCAGATTTCCTTGCCAGGAGACTAGATGACTTGAAATGACTTTTTTCAGTAGTTATAGAGGATGGGAAGTTGGTTCCTAGCAATTACTCCCCACAAAATTTAGTTCAATAGGAAGTAAATGCACAAAGAAGGGTCATGTCCACAGCTAGCTGCATTCATTTGAATTGGACTCTATCATGTTCAAGGAACCTCGTCATTAGGAAACTTGACATTCTTCAAGATTGCATGAGCCTTTTTACTCACCTCTCAACAGAACCCTCTTTACCCTGTCCCTCTGATTGGTAAACTTGAAGGTAAAGGAAAGGATTTCTCCTAAAGGTGACTTGTAAAGAGAATTTCCAGGTACCATCTCTAAATTTCCCTATCCAGTTGCTTTCCATTGAACTGAATTCTATCATAAAAACCTTTTCAACTTCCTCTTCTGTGTAATCTTCCCTATTAGATTGTAAGCTCCTTGAGGGCAGAAACTATCTTTCTTCTTCATATTTGTATTCCCAATACTTACTGTAGTATCTAACAGATAACAGATGCTTAAAAATTTTTAGTGATGACAGATAAATCCAAATAACTATATAAACTAGGAAGATGAAAATAAAAGATAAATACTTAGAGATAAGAGAGAGGGGACTAGTACACATTGTCCAGAGGTCAAGTGTGAAGACTTTATTACCCATCTGTCAAATCTAAGCCCAATTTCCAGGTTCCTCTTATATTAGCAGTTAAGTACTTTTCTTTTCATACCTAAAATATTATTTATTATCCAAGACAAGGGTCATGACATATTTTCTCTTTCTCATGGAAAATCCAATAGAATCTCTTGTGCTAGGGTAGTAGAAAAGTTTTAGCAAATGCAGGTTGAGGAAGTAACATTCTTAATTCCTGTGGAGTGTCTCTGAGGGAATGGGGAAATTGGGAAGAGTTCTCCAAGGCTAAGGTAGAGCATTTCATCTCTCTATTGACCTCCAGGAGTTGAAGTCTTATCAGCACTATTGATTTCTAATCCTCCTTCCATGTTTGGGGAAACCAGCTTTTTCTCACTCTCCAATGTTTTACTCTTTCTGTTAGTAGTTTTATTCCTTTAGATATACAGACCACAACGGAGCTATGGTCAACAACAGGTCATTTTCAATTTTATTAACTTATTAGAATTTTGAAAGGGTAATTAAACATAAGGTTATTTTTATCTTCTCCAAGGCAAATAGAATAGACGATGATGGTGTTCTTGATGATAATAATGATAATGATAGTGGTAGTAGTGATCAGTATGTTGATTGGATGATGATAATGATGATGATAGTGGTAATAATGATGATTTGGATGATGGTGATGATGATGATAGTTACCATTTCAAAAATACTTTAAGGTTTGCAAAATACCTTGCAAGTATCTTAGGTGAACCTCACAACAATGCTGGGAGATAGGTGCTATTATCTTCATTTATAGATAAGGAAACTCAGGCAGACAGAAAATAAGTACCTTGCCCAGGGTCACACTTGTAGTATCTGAGGCAGAATTTTAAATTAGATCTTCTTGGCTCCAGGCTCAGTGTTCCATCCACCTCACCACCTCATTGTAAGCGACTGGAGAATGAGATTTTTATTTTTGTCTTTGGAACTTCAGGATTTGGTATAGTAGATGTTTGCTTAATTGATGCTTATTGATTGATTGATTCTTAAAGGCTGAAATATAACCAATATTGACTTTTTTAAGCAACTGATAAAGCAGAATTGTTTTCAGATGCCATCCTAGAAAATTTTAGTACCTATGTGATCTTAGGCAAGTTAAGTAATCTCCAAAGGCCTCAATTTTATTATTTGCAAAATCGAGTTTTATAATATGGCCTCTGAGGTCACTTCTAGGAATAGATCTGAGACCTTATGAGACTGATTCTAAATAGCAGTAGATGGGCAGAAATGTTCAACTGAGTTTCTTAGGAAACTTGGGACCATATTCATATACAAAGGTGTAGAAATTCTTGTGGTCAACTGTATGCATTCAGGCATGATTTTATTAATGTATATTTTTAGAGACCTCCTTTTAGGGTTCTATGGAACTTCAATCTTTCTGCAGAACTGCTTTAGCATTTCTAATCTTCAGCTATTTTTTAGGGATAAAGTAATGTTATCCCAAACCAGTACCCAGACAGTGAAAATTCCTTTGTCACCCTCAATTTCAATTTTAGAGCACCAGAAAGTAATTGTCAGATGGCAACCCTACAGCCTATGACTGCATCATAGGAAGGTAGGGAGACTGCTTGCCTAGGTCTGGAATTCTTCTGAATACTGTATAGAACAGTGGAAAGGACACTGAATTTGGAACTAGAAGTCCTAATTTCAAACTTGGGCACTATCATTTACCACCTCTGTGACCTTTAACAAGTGAATTCTATCTCCAGATCTCAGTTTCATTTGTTAAAAAAAAATAGAGGGGTAAGATTGACTCATCTTTAAAATCCCTTTCAATTCTGTATCTAGGATTCTATGAGATACTTTAGAGTTTATAATATTTTGGGTCAATCTTATCACATATTGGTTTTCATTTATTGCAGCTGTGCTGTTTATCAATATTCAATCTTTCCTCTCTACCTACTTCTCTTACTCCCTCTGACTTTCTATTCATCTCTTCTTTCTCTTCTCCTCTCTTCTTTTTCTTTCTCTTTCCCTCCTTCCTTCTGATTTCTTCCTTCCTTTTTTTCCTGTATTTTTCCTTCCTCCCTTCCTCCCTTCCTACCTTCCTTTTTCCCTCCTTCCTTCCTTGCTTCCTTCTGAAGGAAGAAACTTCTAGATTCAACGCTTTCAATGAAGTCCTCTGTGGATGCCTCCTCAGAGCATATGGATATTCTGGTTTCTTAGAGATTATGCCAGCAAGTCTTGACAAGCTGAAAAGGTTTCACACATGGGCCCAGTGGTAGACCATGTACCTGTCATTCAAAAAGAGGTCTTGCTTGGTTTACACTGTCTTGTTGGCTGCAGGTATATGGATTTTGGCCAGAATACCTTTCAAAGATTATCCACTGTGTTGTAGAGAAGTTTCCATCTGTTTCAGTTGAAGGAATGCATACATTAATAAAACTGCATCTCCTTTATATATACTCTGAGAACACTGGAAAGGATATAGAGGTAATTAACCTTCAACTAAAGAATTCACAGAAGCTGAGAGAGGAAGGGACCTCAGCAAATCTCTACTCCCAGTCCATTCACAAATGAACTCTCCTTATAACATTCATAGTTATATGATAACTTTATCATTCTATCTTTTTGTCTGTCTATTGCTTCATTGACTTTTTAAAAATTTGATTAGTGTGTTAGGACTCAACTACTGTTCAGGGTTGAGGACATCCTAAATGTTTGGAGGTTAAAAATAATTTAGGAGCTTTGATGCCTACATGCAACAAACAAGGAATTTATCAGAGAATTGTTACAAGAGCTACTAATAAGAACAACAGAGGACTGAAAATCTCACTTCCAGGAAATTTAGAAGAAAGGGACAACTTTTCATTCATATGGTTTATCATTTTTTCATGGCATGATAGATGAAGATTAGAAATGCTTAAAAGGTAAATTCAACTCTTTAGAACCTTCATAAGAGACCTTAAAAAACATACCTCAGTAGGGTGTAATATACTGTGCCACATAAAAATACTGCTTAATTAGAAAAAGTTGATGATATGGACAAAGATTATGTTATCTGGATTCAGAGACACCTTCCAAATGTTAAATTCTGTAATATTGTGCCTTCTATTTCTCTGAAGTGAATCTTGGAAAATACACTCTTCCTTAGACTAGAAAATAGTGATACTAAGAGAAAATAAGGAAGAAAAAAAATAATCTGGAAGACCAGGAGAATGAAGCATATGGGTAAATTTAATGTGAAACAAGAATTTTAGACTATTGGAGCTATGTTATTAGAAGGTATTTAAAAAAGGATGTCCATCAAAGGTGGAGATTTTTTTGACTTTATTTGTACCCTAAACACTCAGCACAGTATTTAGCTCAAGGCAGGTGCTTAATAGATGATTTTTTGATTTGTTGACTTTTTGAAAAGTGTTGGATCTTTAAGAATAGAAGCAGTTTCTCATGTTCCAGGAATCATAGATTCAGAGGTGGATGAGATCTGAGAAACAATTGATCCCAATTCCTTCATTTGACAAATGAGGAAACTGAGACATGAAGCAGTTGCTTGAATTATTCATCCCATAGCTAGAAAGTGGGATTCAAATCCAGGTGATCCTGAATACAATTTAAGAATTCTGTCTGCTGAATTATACTTTTTTCCCCCAATTAGCATCATAGAGAATAATAGGTAAAGATCTAGGGAGAGGAATTTTGAAAGAGAGAAATAGAAATATAATAGGGTTATTCTCCCAGAAGACACATAGCACCAAGAACCTTGAATTAAAACATCTAAACTCAAGTTAACAAATAAATGAGATGAACTAAAGACAGTAATCCAAAGAAGCAAATTTAATCTCCTTAGTATCACGGAAATTTAGCAGGATAGAATCTATAACTGAAATGTTTGCCTGGAAGTTTCTCCCTTTTTCAAAAGTAAATAAATAAATAAAAAGGAATAATTGAATACCATCATTGTGTATTAAAATTCTATATTCATATGAGGCACTTTAAAAACAGACAAGGGAAACATCCTGGGGAATGTTTGAATAAGAATTAATAGTCAAAAATATGTGATTTTTAGTATTGTATTTTTTTAAATGATTTTTAATTTTTAACAAGCATTTCCATAATCTAGTATAAGAACAAAAGATGATTATACATGAAACTGACAATTGACTATTTCCTATTTCTTTCTAATATACAAAAATTATCATTTAAATTTTTTTCTCACTTCCCCTTTTCAAGACATGACTACCATTAGACAAATAGGAATACACTCACTCATATATGTAAAATTAATATATGCATACTTATATTTATTAATTCTTTCTATGAATGTAAATGGGTTTTTTAATTTGTCCTTTATAGTTAATTTGAGTATTTATAATAGACAATACTTGTTCAAAATTGTTCTTAAAACAGTATGGCTGGGACATCTAGGTGGTTCAGTGGATAGAGTACCAGTCCTGGAGTCAGAAGGACCTGAGTTCAAATACTGCCTCAGACATTTCATAATTATCTAGCTGTGTAGCCTTGGGCAAGTCACTTAACCCCATTGCTTTGCAACAAAACCTAAAAATAACCCAATATGGCTATTACTGTATGCAAAGTTCTCTTGGTTCTGCTTATTTTGCTCTTCATTATTTCCTGTAAATCAATGAATTTCTAAAAATCATTAAGTTTATCATTTCTTAAAGCACTTATATACACCACAACTTGTTCAAACATTCCCCAGTAGATGAGCTTTCCTGCATTTTCCATTTCGTTGCTAACATGATGACAGCTATTATAATTTCTTTAGACCATATAGGGTTATTTTCCTTTTTTTCCTTATCATCTTTGGAAATAGAACAATAATGGTATTACTGACAGTGTTATATTGACATGTAATTCTATATCAGAAAATTTGGACAGAAAGAATTAGATGAAAAATTACAATTTTTTACTAATTACCAATTACAAAATTTGACATAATGGTAGATATGAGATACTTCAATTTAGCTGACCATCCTATGTATACCAAGTCCTCCTCACAAAAACTCTACAGTGGAATAAATGGAATTCTAATAATCAGGAGTTATGAGGAGCCCATTTATAACATGTGTTCTCAACTCATGGACTTCATTAACATTTTACTATAATTTTGAGCCTATCTGTCCAAGGATTTTGCGTAATGGAAAAATCTGTACTGTTTTTGAGGAGTTTGTTTCTATAACATCTGCTTTTTCTACACTTGCTTAAAAATATCTTTCTAAAAGATCTTAGTTGGATTGGCTGCTTATTACTGGGAAGTACAATGATTAGGGCTTATCCAATAAATTCCAATAACTCTCAAAACCTTTAAAGAGCAATAGAATCGGCCTTTGGATTCAGTCCACTAATGGAAAGGATAGCTCTGGATGGAGTGATACAATTAATAATCATATTCAGTAATCATACTCTGGTTCATGCCTTCACCTAATATGAGAATTTGGCTCATATTGATCTCTACAACCAAAGAAAAACTGTCCTCAGTTCCAGTTGTAGCACTTAGACCTACAAAACAGCAAATATAAAATGGGCATTTTTAATCACCAAAAAGATGTAAAAAACATTCCATAGCCCATAAACAAGGCAAGACAACTCTTTTCTCTCAGGTTAGACTTTACTTTCTTTTTTAAAAAAATTAATTTATTTATTTTTGAATAAACTTTACTTTCTTTGGATCTGTTTAGTCTCACATAACTGGAATGCACTCTCTCATCACCTCTACCTCGTAGAATCACTAGTTTGTTTCAGTGATGTTTGTCCTTCATTCTCCAAGAAGATCATGCCGTCAGGAAGGTGATGTCATCACAAGCACATAAATTGGATCTGAGTGAGGAGATGCTGTGCTAAGTCACCAGCCCCACTTTCTCCTCCATAGTCATCTGGATCCAGGGGCCAGATATGAATCAGGATGACTGGAGATGGTCCTGGATGTGAGACAATAAGGGTTAAGTTATTTGCCCAAGATCACACAGCTAGTAAATATCTTGCATTGGATTAATTAAATCCAGGATTGCCTGGATCTTAGGTCCTCCTAACTTCAGGACTGGTGCTCTACCCATTGCACCACCTAGCTTCCCCTCACTTTTTTGTTTCAGTACATAGCTGAAGCACCACTCTGACATATCTTTCTTGACCCCTCCCCAACTGCTAGTGCCTTCCCTCTCAAACTGCCTTATATTTAGCCACCTTGCATTTATTTGGTATTTATTCTATTTAGATTTATTTTCCACACACATATGTATCTCTATGTTATACTTTGATAGAATTTAAGCTATTTGAGGGATTATTTCATTCTTTGTATTTACATACCTAGTATCTGTAACACAGTAATTCTTGACTCCACACTTTCATACTGACTATACTTAGATATTAACTTGATTTCATATCTTAGAGCTGTTTGTCCCCTTTAAAGAGAAAACAATCACACTTGCCAACAAATCAAGCAACTTAAGTTATAGTCAGGAATATTTGTGTTCAAATCATATACATGCATGGGTGGCTATCAGAAAAAGTCTGATAGCCTTTCAGTTTCTTTATGTACAAAATCAGAATGATTATATTTCTATCACCTACCATACATGATTATTGTGAAATTCAGTTCAAATAATGTAAGTGCTTTGCAAATTTGAGGGGGGATGCCCATTACTTGGGAAATGGCCGAACAAGTTGTGGTATAGGATTGTAATAAAACATTTTATTTTGCTATTAGAGATGATAAACAGGTGGATTTTAGTAAAACTTGGAAAAACTTCCATTAAGTGAATTGAGAGAAATGAGTAGAACAAGGAAAACATTACACACTTTGACAATATCATTGTGAGTTCTACTATTCTCAGTAATGCAGTGATCAAAGATAATTCTTTTTTTTTGTGATGGAAAAGTGCCATTCACATGCAGGGAGAGATTGATGATGTTTGTAACTCTCAAAGGAGGCCATGACATCAGGAATGTGATGGCATGACAAACACATGAATAGTATTTGAGTGAATGGACTGTGCTAAGTCACTGGCTCCACTTCCTCCTCCAGAGCCATCTGGATCCATTGGCCAGATATGAATCAGGACAACTGGAGATGGACCTGGATATGAGGTAATCAGGGTTAAGTGACTTGCCCAAGGTCACAGAGCTAGTAATATCTAGTGTTTGAGGCTGGATTTGAACTTCCATTCTCCTGACTCCAAGGCCAGTGATGTCACCTAGCTGCCCCACAGAGGAAGAACAATGGAGGCTGAATGCAAATCAAAGTAAACAATTTTCACCTTTTTATTTGACTTTTTGTTTTTTTCTCATAATTTTTTCCACTTGTTCTGATTCCTCTGTCACAAAATGACTAATATGGAAATATATTGAGCATGCATGTATAACCTTAAAAAATTCAATGCTGGTATCAGTAATAATAACTTGTTGTTCATCCTTCATTCTTGAAGAATACTCAAATAATAATAAATTGTTATCATTATTAACTGTATTTTCTTCTGGGGCCTCAGTACTACCTGGGGTACAAAGGAAATGCACTTTCTCTAAATAATCATAAACAAAGGGATGCTGGTAAATGTTTAATAGCTACCTCCAGGAAAAATACTGAAGACACAGTTTTAAGATTAATATGCATTATTAACATTTCTCCATCACTTAAGCCTCGACAGTCAACTAAACAATCAATCAAATCCTGATTTGTAGTACTTGATAATTTCTGAGTTTAAATACTCAGTCTGAAAATTTAACCATTGGATCTGAAGAGATAATATGAATTAGCTCCAGGACATCCTTGTTTAATCTGATGCATTCTTTTTTCCCCCTTGCTCTTTCTTGGATCTTTTACCTGATTAACCCAGGAATGCCTCTGTTTGGTTTCAGAACTCAACATTGCCCAGGATCTTCCACTATTAAAAAAAAATCTAATTTTGTTTTGTTTTCTATTGCCATTGCTCTGCTAATAGCTCACAATCTTGCAAGTTCTCATCTTTAAAAACTCTACACTCCTTGGCTGTTGCTATCCTTAAGATCCTATGATTGCCTGGAAGATACATGTAACTGTACAGGTTCACTCTAGGAAAACAGATGTGTCTTACCAACTGTGCCCTCTCTAGTCCTTCCAGACCCCATCATGTCTTGCCTCTTTACTTTCCCTTTTAAAGACCAAGTCCAAGAGTATAACCCAGGTATATGAACTACCTGTAAACCAATCATTCATATTAAATGTGATGTCAACTGAGGAGTTCAAGAAAAAAGCAGGAATTTGTATCTTGTCAGTAAGTTAACTTTGTCACTTGACTTCCACATTCTGTTACAGAACATAATCACTGCCAGAACAAAATTCTCATTGGTGGAATTCCTTATAGGTTTTATGGGAGGCAACACCAAGGTCAGATTAGAGTTAGAAGGATAATGGGGAACCTCGGATAATGGCTGGGCTTCATATAGAAATGGACATAAGGGTATTTAGAATAACATTGATTACTTTTATTTTTATTTTTTCAATTATATGTAAAAATTCTATATTCAATTTTGCAAGATTTTGAGTTCCACATTATTCTACTTCTCTTTTTCTCCCTCCCCGTGACAGCAAGTAATTTGATATTGACTATACAAATACAATCACAGCAAACATATTTCTATGTTAGTCATGTTGTGAAAGAAGAATAAGAACAAAATGGGGAAAAAGTAAAAGAAAATAAAATAAATTTTACAAAGTGAAATGGTCGGTTCTTACATTCCACAGTTCTCTCTCTGGATATGGATAGCATTTACAGTCACAAATCTGTTAGAATTGTCTTTGACTATTGTACTGCTGAGAAGAGCCAAGTCCATCTTAGTTGATTATCATACAATGTTGCTATTATTATATACAATATTTTCCTGGTTCTGCTCACTTCATTCAGCATAAGTTTATGCATATCTTTCCAGGCTTTTCTGAAATCCATCTGCTCATGATTTCTTACAGAACAATAGTATTCAATCACTTTCATATTCCATAGTTTGTTCAGCCATTCCCCAACTGATGGGCATCCCCTCAATTTCCAATTTTTGCCACTACAAAAAGAACTGCTATAAATATATTTGTACATGTTTCAACCCTTGTAATGATATTGCTGGATCAAGGGGGATGCACAGTTGTTCATTACTCTTCTAAGAAAAGGAGTAGAAGTAGTAAAAGTCAGAATGAGCTTAGTTTGCAAATGAATGTTAGAGTAGAACAAAAAGTTTTTAAGCTATGCTGGGGGTGGAGGGGAGGAAAATTAAAAAAGGAACAATACTCAGAATAGATAGAATGATAATAAGATTATGTCATAAATTTATGGAGTTAGAGTTTAAAAGAAGGGTAGAGTTAACAAATCCAATGATCTCATTTTACAGATGAGGAAACTGAGGCTTAGAGAGTTCATTGGTCTTTGTCCATGGCCACACAGCTAGTAAGTGTCAGACAAGGCACTGACACAGGTCTTCTTAATTCAATGTTCAGATTTCTATCCATTCTACCATGCTGGCTCTACAGAGGAAATAAAAGAATACACAAGTATTTCAATTTTTATTTTCTCTTGCTTTCTGGGGAAAAGGGAAAAACTTGGCTTTTTTCACCAAAGTCTTCAGATTGAAACAAATAGAAAAATTTTTCCTTAGATGAAGAAACTATAAGAGAGCTGTCCTGCATGAGTTTAAATTGTTAGTCTCAAAGTCACTAGCTCCCAGGGTTTTGGTGAGAAAACATGGTGGATGTAATTTAGGAGTTCTTGCTAGTGATCTTTTGAAAACTTATGAAAGAACCTTGAAGCATTTATTAAGGACTTGTTGTATACTAGGCTTTATTGTATATATATATATATATATATATATATATATGAAAATGCAATGGTTGTAAAGAAATTTAGTTATTAATAGTGGGCATAAATACAATGAATAAAATGATACCTGCTATTGAGATGCTTGATATTGTTCAGTCATTTCAGTGTTTACCACATTTAGGATTTTCTTGGCAGAGATATTTTAGTGATTTGCCTTTTCCTTCACCAACTCATTTTACAGATGAGGAAACTGAGACAAACAGGGTTAAGGTACTTGCCTATGGTCTGTCTGAAGACAGATTTGAACTCATGAAATTGAGTCTTCCTAACTCCAAGTCCAGCACTTACTTACTGCACCAATTAGTTGAGAACTTTGCAGTTTAACATTCATGAAGTAATTGCTAAGTATTTATTTTGTGTCCAACACTATGCTAATTTCTGGAGATACAAAGACAAAAAATAAAGGATTTTCAATTCTATTAGAGAAGATGGTGTAAATATATATATATATATATATATATATATATATATATCAAGAAAGATCTAATGTAGGTGAACTGAACTTTAATTAAAATAGAGATTTTAAGAGAAAGAGAGCATGATAGATAGCCATGGAAGACAATTCATGCAAAGGTATGCAGGTGAGATCTAACAGTGTGTGTTATTAACACTAGGGCCAGTCTAGATGGAGTATTGACTACCTGAAGGAAAATAATAAAGCAAGTAAACTAGACAAGAAAGTTGGGACCAGGTTGTAAAGATTTTAAATGCCTAACAGAAGGATTTACACATGGTCTTAGTGGTAATAGTGAACCATTAAAGAAATTAAAGGAGATTCTGCAAATTATAGATCTGTGAGCTTGACTTTTATTAATGAGAAAATACTAGAATGCACCATTAAAGTTATTATTCATTGGACTTTAGAGTCAGAACTGAGAGTCACAAGAAGGAGTCCCTTGCCAGAGTAACCTCATTTTCTATTTTTGGTAGGATTATGAAATTCAGTGTCATTATTTTCCATAAACTCTGCAAGTTTCCAGTGGCAGTTCTCCTTGGCTGGAACTCTTTTCTCCTGGACTTCTCTGACTTCTTTCAAGTCAACTAAATTTCCACCTTTCACAAGAAACCTTTACTTTAATCCTGAATATAGTTTATTTGTATTTTTTTACACATCCTCCCTCCTTCCATTAGAATGTAAACCCCTTGGGGGTGGCCAGGTGCTACAGTAGATAGAGCACCAGCCCTGGAGTCGGGAGTACCTGAGTTCAAATCCTAAATCTGGCCTCAGACACTTAATAATTACCTAGCTGTGTGGCCTTGGGCAAGTCACTTAACCCCTTTTGCCTTGCAAACAAACAAAGAAACAAACAAAAAGAACAGGAACTATCTTTTTTACCTTTCTTCATATCTCCTTGCTTAGTGCATTATTGTCAGTTTTTTCATTCATACCCTATCTTTTGTGCTCCCATTTGGAATTTTCATTGCAAAGATACTGAAGTGGTTTGTCATTTCCTTTTCCTGCTCATTTTACACATGAAGAAACTGAGACAAGGTTATATGATTTGTCATGTTCATACAGTTAACAAATGACTTAGGCTACATTTTAACTCAGGATGATGTCTTCCTGACTCTAGGTCTAGCATTTTAGCTGCTGTGCCACTCAACTGTCCACTTAGCACATAGTAGGTGATTAATAATTGCTTATTGACTTGAATTATTAAATGTTTACTATAGCCCAGATATGGTGCTACGCCATGGACATACAAGGGCAGAAAAAAAAGATTAATAGTCCCCATAGTAAGATAGTTTGTATCCTATGGGAGGGATACAACATGTATAGAGACTTTGACTTAATTTCAGTGAAACACTTGACCAATTTTCTCTTATTAATTTTTTCTCTCCTGCTCTCCTTCTGGGTAGTAGGTGTCTTAGATTCCTGTACAATTAGTTGCACCTGGGAACTGGTTGAATGACTGAACCTAAAAAGTAGGCAATTATAGCTTGATGTCACCTTGGATGGTATTCTATAATGCAAGTCCCCATGGGGAGCTGTCCCTTGTCCTATGCTGTTCAACATTTTCATCAGTGACTTGGATGAAGGCATAAATGGAATACTGATCAAATATTCAGATGACAGGAAGTTGAGAATAGCTAATAAGTTTGAAGACAGTGATCATCAAACTCTAGACAGGTTGGAATAATGGGTTGAATCTCATAAAATGAAATTTAATTAAGATTTTTTTAATTCTTATACTGGATTTAAAAAAATCACCCTCACTGCCAAAGTATTCATAAAGTATGGCTAGTATTCAGTACCTTTAAAAAATGATTTGGGGATGTTAGTGTTCTCCTCACAGGACTTTAATAGTATATGTTAGTCAATGAAAGGGTTTTTGGGGGAGTGCATTTATAATTTTCTCAGTATAAGGACTTCCCAAGGAGAAAACTCTACTAATTCAGATTGGTAACTGTTGGTAATTTATACTCTTAGACATTTTTAGGAATAGAGGGTTGGGAAGGGGTGGTTCCTAAAAAAGTTCAGTGATCTGCCAAGGATGTGTCAGAGGCAGCTTAGTGCAATGGATAAAGAACTGATTTTGGAGTCAGAAGACCCAAATTCAGTTATTAACCCTGTCATTTACAAATTATATGATATTATACAAGAAACAATCTATCTCCACCTCAGTTTCCTCCTATGTTAAATGAGGGATGGTTGGACTAAATAGTCTGTCAGGTCTCATCCATATCTGCACCTATTGTGCTATTTCTTTGAATGGAAGACAGATTCTCTGTCCATCACACCTCAGAATACTCTTAGGATACATTCAGTATATCCTTTGAGAGAGCTAATTATCTTTGACCTTGTCAGACAAAATGTGGATTACTTTGACCTCTTTTGGGTCGAAAAGTTAGGCAGCCTAGAATGTAAAGTTCAAACTCTTTTCAGTTCATTTTACAGATGAGGAAGCTGAGGCAAGCAAGGTTAAGTGACTTGACCAGGGTAGCATAGAGAGTAAGTGTTTGAGGTCAGATTTAAATTGACTCCATGCCTGACACTCTCTACTGTGCCAGCTAAATGGCCTGGAGCCAGGAAGAACTGAGTTCAAATTTAGCTTCAGATGCTTACTGGCTGAGTAACCTTATACAAATCATTTAACCTTTGTCTGCTTCTAACAATGCCCTTCCTTATTCATTCCCTCTTCTTCCTCCACCTCCTGATAATAATAGTAGTAGTAGTAATAACAATAATAAAATAATAAAAATAAATTTGCAGGGTTGTCGTGAAGATCAAATTAGTTAATATTCAAGTATCATTTGTACATCGTAAAACTTGACATATATACATGCATGCGGAATAGTTATTAGTATTATGTTATTATTATCATTACCTCATAGAATTAATAGAAGAATCAAATTAAATACTAAAAAGATCAATTAGAATGCTATTAGTATTCCCTCTTGTGTTATTTCATAGTGACCAGAGTCATCCATCATTAAATCAATCATCCAACATTTATTATTCACTTAATATACAATGAACACTTATTAGCTTTTACACTGAGGTAAACACTAGGGATATGAAGGGGGAGGGGAGCCAGTATAATGAGAGAATCAATAGAAAAAAAACTAAAAATAAGATATAGAGAAGATGGAAGATGATCTAAAAGAGAAGACTGGCAGCTGAGGATTGGGAACTAGGAAGACTAGGAAAGGTGGTTGCCCCTACCACTCCTTTCCCCAACTCCACATACCTCTCTTTGCAAGACTATTTTCCATACCTATAATGTTCTTTTTTCACCTATACCTCTTCATATCCCTTACTTTTTTCAAAGTTTAAAATACATGCCACCTTCTAAGTTCATCTGACAGCCACATATATACTTTGCTGTTTACATCATAAGCCCTCTCTCTAGATTTTCAGCTCTGTGATATCAAGGGCTGTCTTTCAATCATTCGAGTCCTTCTCTGTTGTTTTTATTTTTCTTCTTTCTCTTCTTCCTCCCTCCCTCCCTTCCTTCCTTCCTTCCTTCCTTCCTTCCTTCCTTCTTTCTTTCTTTTCCTTCCTTCCTTTTCATCCTTCCTTCCTCCCTCCTTCCTTAATTCCTTCCTTCCCTCCTCCCTTCCTCCCTCCCTCCCTTCCTTCCTTCCTTCCTTCCTTCCTTCCTTCCTTCCTTCCTTCCTCCCTCCCTTCCTTCCTTCCTTCCTTCCTTCCTTCCTTCCTTCCTCCCTCCCTTCCTTCCTTCCTTCCTTTTGGCCTCCTCCTGCTCTTTCTCATTTCCCTTTATATTCTTTTAGTTATTGTACATATTATTTTCAGTTTTAAAATCTAGAACAATGACTGGAAAATAACAAGCTTTTAATAACTCCTTCCTGGATTGTATTCTAATTCAAAAGCATTAAATATGTTTTTATCTTGTCCATTATGATACTTCCTCCATCAGTACAAACTCCATTCCACCCATACCTTCACATCCTGTGTAGTTACTGACAATGTCACACCATAATTCCTCCATAAGGAGTCTCATTGAATGGAGGCCTTACTTTCAGTCTTTCCATATTCCATGAATATCAGTACAAAATTAAGACTGGCTTTCTGTTATTTGCCCTTTGTTTTGAGGTCTAAACAATCAAAACATCATAGGGTTAGTGAATGATGAAGATTATATAGTTGTCCCCTCATTTGAAGAGGGGAAACTGATACCTAAAGAACATAAGTGATATTCTCAAGGTCACCTAGGTGGTAAGTAGGAGAGATAGACCTAGAATTCAACCACAAATACTTAAATGTGAAATATAATTCTCTTTTTACTCTCACCAGTCCAACTGGTTTATTTCTATTTCTGGTTATTCATGTTTTTTATGGTTTCTTTTATACTCCTTTTTTGTTTAGTTCTGTTGATGCTGACGGTCACCTATTATATTACTATCATTGTTTCTTTTGACCTTCAGAACAGATGTGTTTGGGAAGCTCCATTTTACCTTGTTTTTCTTTCTTGAGAAATTCATTCTATTGGTGGAGAAAGAAATAAGAAAAGAAAAAGAGAGAAAGAGGAAAGAGGAAAGAAGAGGAGGGAGGGAGGGAGGAAGGGAGGGAGGGAGGGAGGGAGAGAGAGAGAGAGAGAGAGAGAGAGAGAGAGAGAGAGAGAGAGAGACAATAAAAGGAAAATCTTCTGGCATTAGTTATAACTCACCAGGCTTGTATTTCTTCCCTCCCCCTCCCAATTTTATGATCATATGAAAGAGCAATGGAAGGCATTTATGGAAGACATCATACAGAAGCTTTGCTCTTCAAATATTAGCTTAGAAGAACTCACAGGTTTACCTACGCTTGGCGAGAGCAATAGATAACCTTGGGCATCCTGATAAGAAAACTTATACCTCTTGCAAAGAAAGCATTTGGGTGAATAGATGTTTAAGAATCAGAATTGCCTGAAACCAGACTTAGAATCACAACAGGCTTCATGCCCCCTTGACTGGCGATGTCTCACCTCTATAAAGTAAGTACCCACCAGAAAGATGAAACCACTACTTATGCTAAAGTGTCAGTCACTCATGAATTGATAAATAGATCCCAATAGAAATGCAGTATCCTCAGGCACTGAGAGGAATTGCCTACTCTGAGAATATAGCCATTTTTGCCATCCTTCTGCTTATCATTGGTTCCTGTGTATGTCTGGTCTTCTCCCCCATCATTATTCCTCGAGGTAAAACTCACAGAAAACAAGTATGGGTAGTGGATAAAAGAATGGACTTTGAATTATACAAACATAGGTTCTAATACCAATTCTAATACTTATTAGTTATTTGACACAGAGCACCTTTCTTAGCCTCAATTCCTCATCCATAAAATGGTGCTGGGTGAATTCAATGATTTCAAAATTGCTGGCAAACTTTAAATCTATGATCATTTAATCCTATGATCTTAAGAAATCTAAGGCACTTTTCTTATTTTTTTCAATTATGTCAATATCTCGATTTCATATCACTTTTATTTCTGAGTTTATATCTCCCCACTCTAAATCTAGTGAGCCATATGTTGTCATGAAAAGAGAAAAGGGAGATAGTAGGAGGGATATAGTCACGCACATTCACACACACACACACACACACACACATTTACCTCAACAAAAGTTACTAACACATATAATGAGTATGTCAGTATATGCATTGATCATCCCTATAATAGTCATTAAATTCTCACATTGTTCAATTTCAGATTTTTGTCCTTGTTCTTTCCATTTATGCTATCACAGATGAATGCTCTGTCTAATTCTGCTTATTTCATCTTTATCAATATGTGTAGGTATCTCAGTGTTTCTCTATATTTTATATTAATCTTTCATACAATGATATTATTTCATCATGCTCAAATACCATAATTTGTTTAACTATTTCCCAATAGATAGACATTTACTCCGTTCACATTTCTTTGCTACTTTGTACCAAAAAAAGTATAATTATGAATATTTTAGTATGTATGGGGCCTGTCTTTCTCTCTTTGAACTCCTTGGAAGAATATGTTTAGCTGCTAAATCTCCTTTCTTGTATACAGAATCATAAGATTTAGAAACAGAAGGGAACCGAAGTTCTTTTCCACAGGTGCTAAATGGAAAACTAAAAATTTTTCTTGCAGAAGTTCAGGATGGTAAAGTGACATGTATTATCTCTGGAATAAAATGTTCTTTAATAGAATCTCAAAGTGAAAAGAACCTCAAAGGTCAGTTAGTCTAAACCTGGGAGGAATCCTCTCTACATTGTCATCCAGAGTTTCTACAAGAATACATCTAATGAAAACATTGTAAAGGATCTCTTGTCATTGTTGTTATTAAGTCATTTCAGTCTTAGCAAAGATATTGGAGCTATTTGCCTTTTTCCTTCTTCAGTTCATTTTACAAATGAGGAAAGTGAGGCAAACAGAATTCAGTGACTCACTGAATGTTACACAGCTAGTAAATGCCTGAGGCTGGATTTGAACTCAGGTCTTCCTGTCTCTGGGTTGGGCACTCTCTCTCTCTCTACCCAGGTAACTCTTAGGATTGTAGAATTTAATGCAGGAAGAGATCTGAGATATAATAAGCTCCAATCAGTTCTTTGGGATGCATCTAATAAAGTAAAAGATAACAATGGAACTGGCTCCCCAATGCCTTTCTTGGGAATAGGTATCCATGTCATAAGAAGAAGGAAAATGACTAGAAATTGTCAAAATGATGTTTTAAAAATCACTCAAAGCAGCTAGAATGCAAAACCCCTCTAATTTAATGGGGAAAAAAGGTATGGATTAAAAAAGACAAAGGACACAAGTGCAAAAAATACAGAAATACCAAAAATAGGATTAGCAATACAGCTATAATTATTCAACATAATGTGTAATAACACTATGAAAATACAAGGATTAATTAAAATCAGTATAAATATAGCAAAATAAAATGAAGTAAATATTCAAGACTTTTCAAAAAGGAAATGATGTGGAGGAGATTGAGTGATTTAGAATAGCTGTAATTTTTTAAATATGAAAAACATTTTATTGCAGGGAAAAATAGGAGAATGTAGGGAAACAGAAAAAGCCAGAAAATTACCTCACTAGAAAAAATATGAAATACATAGAAATGTAATAGATTTGGAAGGAAATAAAATTTAAGAATCATCCAATTTAATAATTTCCTTAAAGACCTATGATTAAAAAAAACTAAAGAATCCATCTTATGGGGGCAGCTAGGTGGCGTAATGGATAAAGCACCGGCCCTGGAGTCAGGAGTACCTGGATTCAAATCTGGTCTGGGACACTTAATAATTACCTAGCTGTGTGGCCTTGGGCAAGCCACTTAACCCCGTTTCCCTTGCAAAAACCTAAAAAAAAAAAAAAAAAAAGAATCCATCTGAACAAGAAAATTTTCAGAAACTATTAAAAACCTATTTACAGACTGTTAGAATCAATCAGTAAAACAAAACAATGACATATTTTCTTAGCTCACAAAAACATATCATCATGAACAAGGAGATGATTTGGGCTGGCAAGATGGAACATCTCATACCAACCCTTCATTTAACAGATGAGAAAACTCAGACTGAGAAAGTTTAATTGACTTGCAAAGTATGACATTGCCTCTGAATTCTCTTTCCTACCCTTTTTGTGTCCTCTGGCATAGTCACAAAACTCTCTGAAGCCTGAAGTCTTCATTTCCTTAAATTATAATCTCTCCCTTAGTAGAGTCCATTATTGTTGGACTTGCCTACTATCATTATACACAGGTCTAGGAGTAAGTTTGATTCTCTTAGCCCATCACAAGCTATTTTTAGTGTGGTAATATCATTTGTCTGCATCCAGTATTCAAAGAATTAATATTTTTCAATTGATTCAAAACCTTTTCACACAATTTACCTTCTCAATTGATTGATTCAATCAAAGGGTCTCTAGGATTTCTGTGTTCAGCTGGGGAAAGAAGTTTGTGTAATATGATATAATATTTATTTCATTATAAAATCATTTTACATTGATTAAGAACTTCTCCAGACCCAATTTATATTGTCAATTGATTGTTTCAATCAAAGGGATTCTAGGCTTTCTGTGCTCAATTGGGATAAGAAGTATATATGATACATCACATATTTCATTATATAATATGATAAAATATGAAGTGACATAATATGATAGAATAAAATAATAATGATAATAATGATAATATGATATAATACAATTCCATATAATAGCATGCTCTTATAGTATATGGAACATTTAGGTGGTACAGTGGATAGAGCACCTGCCCAGGAGTCAGGAGGACCTGAGTTTGACGCCAACCTAAGATACTTACCATTTATTAGCTGTGACTGTGAGCTAATCATTTAACCCAGATTGGCCTCACATTCAGGGGCACTCTATTTCTCCCTATTCTTATCTGACCATTGTGCCCACATACCTCCCAAGAAGAAAGTGAGGCTGGTGACTTTCAGCTTGTCATGACATCACCTTCCTGATGATTTGGTCTTCTTTGAGAACATAGGAAAGACATCAAAAGTATAATATGATATAGCATAATATAGTATGTGGTATCACATATAATATAATATGATATATAAGACAATGTGATATAAGATAGTATAATATCATATTACATAGCATAATACAATCTAACACAACATAACAGTCTAACAAACAACACAACATAATGTAATATATCACATCCTATAATATGTAATAGATTATTTTTATTTGGAAAGAAATTAAAAGGGCATGCAGTCTAACTCACCACCATTATTTATTACCTTCTGCATTATTTGATTAGTATCTTTCAGACTTTCTGGTAAACATTTGCTGATAGACATCTCATTACCTTCTTAGACTATTCAATCTACTTTTTACATCTTATTCTAAATATGGTGAAGTTTCCCATTCTACCTCATCTCTTTGACTTCCATCCACTTCTATTTACTCCCTCAGAAGCCAGGCTTAAAGTGATTCTTCCTTTATAGCTCACCCTTCAGTATTTGTAAACAGTAAACTTCGCATATCAATAGATTTTTACAAGGCAAATGGAGTTAAGTGGCTTGCCCAAGGCCACACAGCTAGGTAATTATTAATTGTCTGAGACAGAATTTGAACCCAGGTACTCCTGACTCCCGGGCCAGTGCTTTATCCACTGCACCACCTAGCCGCCCCTTTGCATATCAATAGAGGCAGCAACCATGAAATGGGACTAGAAACTGGGGATTGGTAATGTTTTGAATCCCTGGTTGAACACAACAAGCTTTTCAAGGCACTTTAAATGTATTATCTCATTTGATCCTCACAACTATGGGAGGTAAGTTCTATCATTCTCCCCATTTAACACATAAGGAAACTGAGGCTGAGGAGGATATCCATAGGGGCATCCTATCCAACTTAATAAATAGCTGAGATATTATTTGAACTGAGTTCTCTTCATTGCAAATGTAGTTCTCTAGTCACTTTCTAGATGTCTCATAAGTCTCTTCCAGTACCAAAGATTGAAACTCTTTACATTAATGCAGGAAAGAAAAGGGCCTCACCCACTAAAGAAGACCCTCCTCTGCAATATGGTTGGTTCTCATCTTTTGTTATTGAAGAAGGCCAAAATAATATCACTGTTTGAAACAACTTGACAGTGTGTCCAACTGTGGCTGAGCAGACCAGTACAAGTTTGGAATGCTCTATCCACAGGTCGGGCACAAATAATCCTTGTAAACATCCAAGGTGGGTTCTCTAAACTTATGGATGCCACATTTCTTTGGAGCTGCTTCATGTCTGCCTTTCTCATAGAGTGCAGCCCCCTCACTGATGAGGGCGTGCCACGCTGGGCAGTCCTGTGCCAGGGTCTCCCAAACTACACAGTCAATTCTAAAGTTCTTCAATGAGACCTTCAGGGTATCTCGGTATCACTTCTTCTGATGCCCTTGTGAGCACTTGCCCTGAAAATTACTGACTGAATGACATTGGTGTTCCTAGATTCTAAAATGAAGACCCTCTAAAACTTCATAGGAGAGAGAGCATTTGTTTATCTCTATTTGTAGAAGAAATTGCTTCTAAAGGAGTTCCCCTACAACAATGAAATTTCTGGTATGTTTAACAAAATAATACTCCTTATTGGATGAAAAAAGAAGAGAGCACTGGCAGTTTTAATGACAGGATCTCCAATATGAGTGTCATTGATTTCATTGAATAGGATATACTACCATGTTCACAGGGTACAGAGTTATTGCTCCTACACAGAATAACCCCAGAAAGCAGGTCATCTTTTAAAGATTCTTGGGTCTGCTTTTCATAGACTTTCCTTCTTCTCTTTTACTTCTTAGCTGTTAGTTCTGTCTGCTTGCTGTTTACAGCCTTAAGCTAGCCACAATTCTTCTTATTCCCATCTGCCCTTTTTCTATTGTTGTAGAATCTCAGAACAAGAAAAGTTCTCACAGATGAACAGCTTCACTCTATGTCAGTCTAATATATTCCCAGTATAATATTCTTACCAAATGAATAAGGAGGTAATTTCATTGCCCTCATTTCTTTATTGAATAATTCTTGAATTATTAATCTTACTCCTCCCTCTGCATTACTTGACCAAAGAAAGATGGAGAACCTCAGCTTTTGGAAGGGAACTCAAAGCTTATCCAATTCACTTCATTCCAAACCAGAATAGCAATGCCCTAGACAAAGTCCCTGACTAATGGTTATCCAGTCTTCACTTGAAGACTTTTATTGATGAAGAACTCACCCTTCTTCATATGAAAATAGTTTTAATTGTTAGGAATTTTTTTTTTCATTCAGCCCAAATCTGCTCCTTTTTTTTTCTTTCACCCATTGTCTAGTTCTTCCCAAAGAGGGACAATCAAATCAAGTAAAGTCATTGAGTATTTATAAAGGTTAAGTGACTTATCCATAGTCATATGGTCAAATGTGTTTCAGGGAAGGGAATTGAACTTAGGTGTTTCTTACTGACAGGGTGGTCAGCCCCCTTTTGTCATGCATTCATAAATATTCCTGTGATCACTGTGATAAGCCATGGGGACAAACTGAAAGGCAAAAAAATGGTCCCTGTCCACAAGTTTACAATCTAATGGGGGCAGTGGGGAGAGAAAGAATAGCATATGTCTAAACTCTTTTACTTGATGACCCTTCAAATATTAGCTGCTTCTGGTATGCTATGGGCTAGATAACCTAGATAACCAAGATTCCCTGTGGCTTAATTACTGTTTTTAGAAACAGTAAATGTACTGCATGACAATGATGTTATTCTAAAGCCAAATAGGAAGACAAAAAAAAATTTCCATAATATGGGTTTAGCTTAGAGAAAAATCACCTTGATCTTCTTCCTTTAGAATATTTATTATAGCACATATCTTGCTGTAGTTTTAAATTCTGTACTAAAAAGCTCTAAACTGCACTAAGATTTTTTGGGACAAACTTGGAAAATTGAGAGGATGCCCATCAATTGGGGAATGGATGAAAAAACTGTGGCATTTGAATGTGATTGAGAACTATTGTTCTCTTAGAATTCATGAGAGGTAGGACTTCAGAAAAGTCTAGAAAGATTTGGGTGAACTGATGCTGAGTGATTTGAGCAAAACCAGAAGAACACTGTACACATTAAGAGCAACAATGATGGATGATCAACTGTAATGGATTTGTTCATGTCAGCAGTACAATGATCAAAGACAATTCTAATGGACTTGTGATAGAAAATACTATGTACACTCAGAAGGGAACTATGGAATCTGAATGTCGTCCAAAAACTTACTATTTTCAATTTTTAAAATTAATTGTTTTTCCTTCTCAATTTTTTATTTTTTGTTCTGATTTTTCTTTCACAACATGATTACTAAGGAAATTTGGTTAACATTGTTAGACATGTATAACCTATATTTGATTTCTCTCTGTCGGGGGGTGGGGGAAGGGAGAGAGAGAAAAAATATGAAACCCCAAAACTTATAAAATGATGTTGGAAGCTATATATGTGGGTGGCAAAATAAATAAATTTATTTTAAAGAGATTTTTGGTATAACTGTATCACTAAGAATTGCATAATTTCAGAATTGAAGAAAGCTCAGAGCTCATTGACTCTGACTGATTTATCTACAAGGATCTGCAGCATGATATTATGGGAAAAGTAATGAGGATATAGCCAGAGGACTTGACTTCAAATTCTACTTTGTGGAATTCACTTAAATCTCCCTAGGATTTGACTTCCTTATCTCTAAAATGAAGGAGTTGAACTAGATGCCATTTGAGGTCACTTCTAGTTCTATGGTTTTGTCCCTTTTATGCTATTACTAAATGTTAGGAAATGAGACAATATGACCTCTTGAGTTCCTTATAATTTTAAATCTAGTTAAGTGTTTTCAAGGGTGGTATGCTGAACTTTGAGTCAGGAAGACTTGAATTCAGATCCCAAATTAGACATTTTCTAGCATTGTAATTCTGGGAAAGTCACTTAATTACTCTCACTTTCGCCTCTGGTAAAATGAGGATAATGATAGCATCTATTTCACAGGGTTGTTTTGATGCTCAAATGAGATAAATCTTGCAAAGCATTTTGAAAACCTTAATGTGCTCGTTTATTTTATTGTTGTTAATAAAAATAATTGATCCCATGAAAATAGATAAAATACCAACATCCATACACAGATGCAGGATAACACAGTAGAAAGAGTATGAAGTCTAAAATAAAGAAAATTTCAAAAGGATCTGAGTTCAACTCCAGCTTCCAACTCTTATGAGTGACCCTGGAAATAACTCATCCTCAATTTCCTCATTTGTAAAATGGATATGATAATAATAATAATAATAATAATAACAATAATACCTACCTCACAGGATTGTTATAAAGATAATGAGATAATGAGATGTTAAATCAAGTATTTTGCATACCTTAAAGAAATTGTAAATGACAGTTATTATGTTGTATTTAGGGTATTATCTCTGAAGCTCTCTTGTGAGGCACCCCATTCTACTTATTCCTAGTTTTTTTGAAAATTCAATATATATCTGATTTCAATAAAGTTCCTTTCAACTTCCAGTCATTGATCCAGGTTCTGCCCTCTAGGATCAAACAAAGCAATTCTGATCACTTTTTTCTCATATTCTCATTTTTTCATATTCAATCCCTGAAGGCCAAAATTATGGGTCCCTAATGTCCTCTCTTTCATGACTCAACATGCCCATTTCCTTCCTTTGATCCTCACAGAGCACCAACTCAAGGTCTTTAACCATCTTTGTTGTCATCTTCCAGAGCTTGATAATATTTTCCCTAAAATCTGTAACCAGTACTCCATAGCAGCTGCCATATGTCATCTTTCCAAGGTAGATTTCAGTGAGAACAGATCATGGCTGATGTCTCTGTGCCCCTAGGATTAGAGAATTTATCCATCTACAATGAATAATCTGAAGCTTATTATACCTGGACCTAACCTCCCAGTAATAAGGCATTTCAGGGAACCTTGAATAAGCATTATATGAATCAGAAAAGGAAAAGGGGAAAAAATGTTGATCTGAAGTGTGGAGTTCTTTAGTCTTCATCATTTAAATTCCACATTTGGGCCCTTGAATGTGGTTTCCAAGTGTTTTTTCTCGCCTACCTCTCCTCTAGGCAGAAAAGGTGTTTCACAATGCTTTATTCAGAAGACTTTGTCCTGTATTTTGATATATTTATAATGTCTACCAGGGTGCTGCTTTATGAAATTTAAACAGAGATTTAAAATCATGCTGTTAACAATTAACATAAAAGAAACAACTTTCTTAAAGCATCTTAAATCATGTTTGACCTTCCATCCTCCAGTTCCTTCTCTTTATTCACTGTTCTCTTCGTGCCATTTTTTTCTTTTGGCCTTATTTTTCTCCTTTCATCATAAAGATCAAAACACTTGTTATCAACATCCCCTTGTAGATGCTAAGGAGCCCACCACTGTGTCTTTAATAACCCAAGAGCAGTTTGAAACCAGTGAGCAAGAAAAGCAGAGGAGGGAAGGAGGTTGTCATGGATCAGCCCAGCATGGCTTGAGATTTAAAACCCACAAAATCTAATACCTCAATTAAAATTAAAATACCTCTTAAAATAAGATTCAAAATGAATACCTATTGTCTTCATATGTCTCCTGGTCTATTATTTGCAATTTTCTTCTTGCTATAAATTAGAAGGGTAGTAGAAACTGGCAAAGTGGATAGTACATTAGATCTGGAGGACAGGAAGACCTGAATTCAAATCCTGCCTTTACTCATATTAGAAATTTGATGTCAGGCAAGTCCTTTAGCCTCTCCATGAATCAGTTTTGTCATCTGTAACAAAATGTCTTTCGGATTTTAATCTGGATCCCATGATCTTTCAGCAGAATGAGCAGGAATAGTTTCAGAACTGAGATTTGGCTTAAATTCTCTTTTTCCACTTGCAACTTATCTGTCTTTGCACATATCATTTAACCTCTCAAAGTCTGTTTCCTCATCAGTAAAATGAGTTTGTACTTCATGTCTCTGAAGATACACACACACACACACACACACACACACACACACACACATCACATATATATCACATATCATACCTATATCACATTTATCAAATATATATATTTGTGTTTATATAGACATATATATTTATATACATATAATATCTGTAATCCTTTGAAGTATTTACTGAAATTCTCTCAAAGAGGAACATAATGATTTCCAATCTTTTATTTGGGAAACTGGACATGGAACACTTCTCTTGCTTCACTTATTATAACATCATTAAACCCAGGGAATTAAACCTCATTCCACCTCTAAGATCATTTCTTTTCCTGTTTTTTTTTCATTTTTTTTGCAAGGCAATGGGGTTAAGTGACTTGCCCAAGGTCACACAGCTAGGTAATTATTAAGAGTCTAAGGTCAAATTTGAACTCAGGTCCTTCTGATTTCAGGGTCAGTGCACTATCCACTGCACCACCCAGCTGCCCCTCTTTCTACTTTTAAAGAGAAACAATAAGAATTTTTTGTAAGGAAACTCTAATGGGACTAAAGTTCTTATTGTCCATTGACCTTGGACAAATCACCTTCCTCCTCTGATCTTCATTTTCCCCATCTCTAATAGAGGAGTTTGGACAAAATATGCTAGACTAAGAGCATCCATGATGAGAAGTAGAATGACATCACGATAGAGTAGCATCTTGGAGTTGGGGGACCTGAGTTTTTTCCAACTTATTTATCGTCACTTATACACCTTTGTCAATTTGCCTAGAATTCACTTTTAGGTTCAAATCCTACCTCACGCACTAACTGTATGACCTTATACATGTATAATATTGTATAATAACCCACATTTTGCAATAAGATACTAAAAGTACCCCATAAAACAAAAAGAACAAATTCAGACTGCTCCAATATGAAGGGAGGTCCAAAATATTTTATGTAGATTTTTCGGATCTCAGAGGAGCTTCATCCATAAGCTCTACAATATGGAAGGTTTACACAGGTTACCTCAAGCCACTTAACTTCTATTGTCTTGTAGGCAAAGTGGTGGCCCAGGGACTAGAGCACTGAGCCAGGAAGACTTGAGTTCAAATGTGACTTCAGCTACATGCTAGCTATGTGACCCTGGTTAATATGACTGTTTCCCTTAACCACTGGAAAAGGAAATAGCAAAGCACTCTACTATTTTTGTCAAGAAAACTCCATACAGGGTTACAAAGAACTGGGCATGACCAGACAACAACAATAACCATGATGTGAGAAGTAGAATCAATGTGATTTGACAACTTATGGGATGGGAGGGGTAAAGAAAAGCGAAAAGTCAATGTTAATGCCAAGATTTTGAACCTAGGAGGATACTGGTATCCTCAGGAAAAAAAAAATGTTTGCAGGAAAGACCTTTTTTGATTCTGTATTCTGTTTTATGGGGGGGGGGGGAATATAAGTCCCATATTAAGCAATTTAAAATCAGAGTGTTAGGGAGATATAAGATCAGGTACATAAAATTCAGAGTTATTTGAATAGAGAAAATTTCTGAATCCATAGGAATTGATAGATTCAAGTATTATCTTAAAAGATGACAAGTATAGAAACAGAAGTGAAGAGAACCCAGAATAGAGCCATGGTCAATATCCAAATGTAAAGGAGGTAGGATAGGGATCAATAAATGGATTAACATTAAAGCACTGCTCAGTGTTAAGGATAAAAAAAAAGACAAAGGAGAGTCACTGCTCTGCAGAAGTTTATAATCTGGGGTGACTAGGTAGAGCAGTGGTCAAAGTACGGGCCCTGGACTCAGGAGTACCTGGGTTCAAATCCAGTCTCAGGCACTGAATAATTACCTAGCTGTTGTAGCCTTGGGCAAGCCACTTAACCCCATTTGCCTTGCAAAAACCTAAAAAAAAGTTTATAATCTAAAGGAGGAGACACATGGAAACAAATAAAAAGAAAGCAAGTTATGTACAGGATAAAGAGGAAATAATTAACAGAGGAAAGGCACTTCCAGGAAAAAGTATTGCTTTAGTTGGGAATTAAAGGAAAAGAGGGAGCAGAGGAGAGACTGTCCATTCATGGAGGACAGTCAGAGAAAATATGCAGAGAAGGGAGAGGGGTTTCTTCTTCATGGAACAAGCAAGAGTTCTGCAACAAAGAATATGTGTTGCAGAGTAAGGCCTAAAGAGATTGGGAAGGTAAGAGATGACTGCATTATGAAGACCTTGAATACCAGAAAATTTTATATTTATTTCTTAAAAATATAGGGAACTTCTGGAATTTATTGATGAGGAGAGGGATGACATGACTGGACCTCCATTATAGGAAAATCACTTTACTGATTGACTGGAGAATAGATTGGTATGGGGAGAGGCAGGCGAACCTTTGGCAACTATTGCAATAATCAAGACATAAGGAGATGATGGCCTATATTAGAGTTGGGGGCAGTGTTGGAGGAGAGAAAATGGTTTATTTGAGAGATACTGTAAAAGTAAAGTCAACTGGTAACATCTGGAGTATAGAAGAGAGAAAGTGAGGAGTCCAGGATCATTCTTAGGTTGGGAAAATAAGGAATTGGGAGAATGAGAGGAGGTTTTATGGGAATCGCGGAGGTAGGAAGGGGAGAATGTTTAGAGGAGAAGATAATGAGTTCCGTTCTAGTCATATAGAATCTACTGAGAATTCAGTTTGAGGTTTGTCAAAGATAGAGGTCAGCAGATAGTTTGGAGCAGGAGAAGTCTGGAGAATTATCAGTCAGAGATGGTAATTAAATCGATTGGAACTGATGAGACACCCCCAAGTAAGGTAGAATAAATGGGGAAGAAAAGGACTAAACCTTGAGGAATATCCATGGTTAGAAGGTGTGACCTGGAGGAGGATCTAGAAAAGGAGACAAAGGAGTGGTCAGTTAGATAGAAGGAGAACCAGGGGAGAACAGTATCCCCCAAAAAGATGGAGATAAGAGAGTACCAGGGAGGAGAGTATTAACTAATATCAAAGGGGGCAGAAAGGTCAAGGAGAATGAAGATTGAGAAATGACCTTTGAATTAGGCAACTAGGTGGTCTTTAGCAAATTTAGAACAGTTTTGGTGAAAAGATCAACCAAAACCTGAGATCTATGAGATTAAAAAGAGAGTTAGAAAAGAGAAAGTAGAATCACTTTTATATAATGGCCTTTTTGAGGTAATTAGCTACATAGAGTAGCTCTCCATATATTGTGGGTTAGCAAAGAAATTAAATGGAAATGGGGAGGGGGGAGTTTGAAGAAGCTATAGATGACATGTAAAGGCTAGTAGATGACACAGAAAAAGTTCAGAAACTCAGAAATGCTTCAAATATATGTATAATATTATATAATAGCCCACATTTTTTTCAGTTTTAGCAAGGCAATGGAGTTAAGTGATTTGCCCAAGGCCACACAGCTAGGAAAATAGTGTCTGCAGCTGGATTTGAACTCAAGTCCTCCTGACTCCGGGGCCAGTGCTCTATTCACTATGCACCTAGCTGCCCCAATAGCCCACATTTTGCAATAAGATACTGTAAATGCCCCATAAAACAAAAAGAACAAAATATGAAGGGAAGGTCAAACTATTTTATGCAGGAGTTGCATCTATAACCCCTACAATATGGAAGGGTTACAGTGGTTAGTAAGTAATGAAGGTTGCTCAGGAAGAAGAAGAAGACATGGAATATTTGTAGGCAGTAGGAAATGAAACAGTAGACTAAGAAAGAATGAAAATGCATGAATTAATAGAAATAATAGTGAAGACAATCTCTTGAAGAAAAAAAAAGAGGTAGAATAAGGTCACTTGAACAAAAAAAAAAGCGTTAACTTTGGGAAGGAGCAAGTCCAATTTATCATGTTCCATAGAGGTGAAGGAGGAGTTTATGACAGAAGTCTTCTGAATGATAGGAAATGACAAAGAGGGGAGAGGATGGAACTTGTGATGAATGACCTCAAGGTTCTCAACTAAGAGACTAGAGAGGGGGAGAGTTATGGGATGTTTAAAGATAAATGGAAAAGTTTGAAAGAATCACCATGGATGGTGCAATAGTGAGTTGATAGCAATGGTGAGTCAACAAAGAGGTGGAAGATAAAAAGGAGAATCATGAGAGAACACTGTTGCAGGAACCAAGGGGAGAAATCTCATACAGGAGGAGGTCAACTTATTGAAACATCAAGAAGCATTAAGATTTAGAGAAGACTACTGGATATAGTGGCTAAGAGATCACTGACAACCTTGGTGGGAGGAATTTCCATGAAGTAGTGGGGTCACAGTTAAAAGTAAATTTAATTTAAATTTAAATGTAAATGACTGAGTACAGAAGTGATTGGAAATAAAGTTGAAAATTAAAGAATTCTTTCTAGCTTTATACTGAAAGAGAAGATAGACAATAATTTCATGAAATAGCAAAGTCAAGGAAGTTCTGTCTCAATTTTTAGGCTACATTCTATTGTCAATATTTCTAAGTCTATACTTTCTGTCTGTTGATTCTAGTACTCATTGAATGCTTCTTCTCATGTTTCCATTACTGTGAAGATGAAAAATGTAGGCCATTACCTATGCTTAATGAACTATTTCAAATTATTCAGTAGTCGTTAGTCCCTAGAAAGAGCTATGTATACAACAGACATTCACAGAATCTTCCTCTTTTTTATCTTAGTGATAAACAAGTGATCGGGAAAGATTTTCCTCTTTTTCTTTCTTCCATCATGATCCAGGTTTTAGACTGAAAGATCCTGATTTCAAATCTCACCTCCACCATTTACTTTCTGTGTGACTGGGCAAGTCTCTTCACCTTTCTGAAGCAACTAGGTGGGATAGTGGATAGAATATTGGTCCTGAAGTCAGAAAGGCTCAGCTTGCAGTATTCACATCTGGTCTCACATACATACTAGCTATCTGACCCCAGGCAAGTCACTTACTTCTGCTTGCCTCAGTTTCCTCATCTGTTAAAAAGAACTGCAAAAGTAAATGACAAATAATTCTAATATCTTTGCCAAGAAAATACCAGAAGCAGTTGCAAAGAATCAGAAATGACTGACCAACAAAAATCTACCTAGCTAGGCCTCAGTTTCTATTCTGTAAAATGATGAAACTTGATTAAACAGACCTTTCAGCTTTAAATATTTGATCCTCATCCTAAAAGGATTCATTTATTTCCAACTGGTGCTGCCTGAGGAGAACTTCCCTCAGAAGTACTTGCAATTGGGGATTCAGACTGTGGTCTGGCTTTGACTGCTGAAGCTGATGAGTTGGAACCATTTCATTACGAGAGGTAGGAAACTTGGCTTTGGTGACATTAGCTGAGTGTTCTTGCCCCGAGCTGTGGTAGATTGCAGTTTCAAGACTATAGAAATGATTACAAGTAAGAACTGATGTGTATCTGTATGCTGAAGATTTTTATGAAATCTTTTTTTTCATTAAAATGCTGAGTGTAGTGTTTGGAGTATTTCTATTCTTTTTTTTTAAATCTATTGATGAATGTCTGTCTTTCAGGGTATTGATATGCTTGATATGCAGGAATTGGCTGACTGAGACAAGCCTTGTACTACAATGGTACCTAATAAATAATCTTGGCATTCTTCATCTGAGATAGGAAGATAATTAAAAAACTATCAGGTCTACCTAAAGAAAGATCCCTTCTGCAAGATTTCTGATCCATGCTCATGTGTCTTTGTCAGGTCACACATGAAGTGGTAACTCAGTATCATCCAGGACACCCAACTTCACTTTTCAATAGCCCTGATCACCAGGGAGTGGTTTTACTTTTCCTTATTGTTTTGTTTTGCCTAAAGCTAGCGGAAATTTCCTTTGGAAGCTTCTACCTGGGTCACTTAGGTATTTTTAGTTTTATCCTTTGGGTAAAGCAGGACAAACCAAGTACCTCTTCCATTTGACAACCCTCCAAATACTTAAAAAATCTACCATGTACTACTTTTTCTCATTCTTTTCACTGACTTCAACATCCTCCTTTCCTGCAACTGATGGTAATAAAATTTGATATTAGCTCCCTTCATTCTGATATTAGTCTTCCTCTGGGCAAGCTCTGGGCAATTCTCCAGCTTATCTCTAGGTCAGTTCTTAACTTAGGGATCCATGAAGTTTAAAAATATATATCTTGATAACTATATTTGAATATGATTGATTTCCTCTATAATCCTAAGCATTTCCTTGTATGCAATCGAAATAACATATTTTGAGGAAAGGAATATAAGTCTCAACAGACTAATCAAGGAGGGCGTAGCATATAAAAGGCCCAGAATCCCAAAAAGCCAGTCTTTTTTAGACATGGACCTAGAATACTCCAGAAGTGAAGCAAAATAAGCAGTATAGAATAGAGCTCTTTTTGTCTCAAAGACTTTACATATCTTAATGCAATCTAAGGTTCAATGTGAATGGAATAGATTTCTGAAATTGGATCTGGAATGACTTATGTTTGAATCCCAGACTTTCCAAGGCTTTGTGACTATGGCCAAGTCCTTTAACCCCTCTGAGTTTCACTTTTCTCATCTAATAAATGAGGATAATAAAACCTAGGTAATCATTTTGCAGGACTGTGATGAGACCAAATGAAATAAGTATATATTAAGCACTTTGCAAACTTTAAAATACCATCTAAATGTTATCTATTACAGTGAAATTTGGGAGCTATCATATGACACTGTTGACACTCATAGGTTTTGCAGAATACTAAAATCACCAAATGTTTTATCTAATCCTTTCCCTAATTCTAAGTTTTGGACAATTGGATGGCACAGTGGATAGAGCACTGGACGTGGAAACAGGAAAATTCATCTTTGGCTGTTGAATTATGGCATCTGATACTTGCTAGTTATGTGACTCTGGGCATGTCACTTAACCCTGTTTGCCTCAGTTTCCTCAGTTATATAAGAGAAGGAAATGACAAATGATTCCAGTCATCTCTGAAGTGTGGAAATTGGTTTTACTCTTCATGTTTATTACAAGGGTATTTAGATTTTTCGGTTGGGTATTGATATAAAATAGCTTCAGGGAAAAAAAACCCATAATAATGTTATCTAAGAATAAATCTATATTTTCCCCATTATATTAGCATCAATCCATTGGCAAGCATATACAATCTACCTCTATGAGGCAGTTACATCAGAGGCGCTAGTCCTCCCTTAACACTCCTTATACTCCAGTCTGAGGTCAGATTTTAATTTAGGAACATTAACCTTCCTCACTACAAACCCAGAACTCTATTCACTGTGCCACCTAGATGCCCAACAACCACATACATACACACACACACACACACACACACACACACACACACACACACACACACACATATATATGTGTGTGTATATATATATATATATATATATATATATGTGTGTATATACATATATATAGACAAAACCAAACCATACTTGGACATTTGTAAAAAATATATATCTTATTCTGCACACATAGTCTATATAACCCATTTGCCCAGAGATGGGATGCCGATTTCACCATTAGCCTTCTAAAATTGTGATTGGTCATCACACTGATTAGACTTCTTATGTCTTGTTGGCATTCTTGAATTTTTATGGCTCCTCTACCATCTTAATATTATTTGAGTCCCTATATAAATTATTTTCTAGGTTATGTAGGATTGACTTGTCATAAGCTCATGCATTTTTCCCCCTGTTTATCTGAATCCATCCCTTTCATCATCAAGGTGCAAAAATCTATTGTATTAATATCTAAAGAATAACTTGTTCAATTACTGCCTAATTGAAATACATCCATTATTTCCAGTTATTTGATGCAAAAGGGGTTACTGTTTACATTTTTGTATATATGGCTCAGTTTCCTATTTCTTTTATCTTTGAAGTACATGCCTCATAATGATATTGTTATCAAAAATATCCACAATTTAATGACTATGGAAGGTATACTCCTAATTATTTTCCAAAATGTTTGACTTAATTCACAGCCCCTTCAACATGCTTTAGTGTGCCTGTCCTCTCATAATGTCATAAAAATTATGTTTCTTAGTCTACCTGATATATATATGTATATATATACATATATATATATGTATATATATATATATATAAGGTGAATCCTTAGTTTTTTTTAAATGAATTTATCTTATTATTATGAATAGGTTACATTTTTCTTATGGTTGTTATAGCTTGTATTTCTTCTTTTTAAAATTGCCTATTTGTATCTTTTACTTTCTGAGAAATATCTTTTGTCCTTATATACTTTTAAAGTAATTTGTATATATCTAGAATATAAGGCCCTTATAAGAAATTTTCTAATATTTATTTTTCCCTAGTTAACTGTTGCTCTTCTATTTCTAACCGAATTTATTTTTTTCCTGTGGCAGGACTTTTAAAATTTCATATAATTGAAATTATGTGTGTGTTTATGATCATTCCTATCTCTTGATTGGTTAAAAACTACATTCTTATTTATGGTTGCAAGAGATATCTCCTCTGCTACTCTTTTATTTAATTTATGATATAACCTTTTATATATAGGTTATATATCCATTTGGAGGCATATTATGGTACATACTGTGAGATGTTGTGCTAAACCTAATTTCTCTCAAACTGTTTTCCAATTTTCTCAGTTGTTGTGTTGAATTTTAAGTCCATACCCCAGTAGTTGGTGTCCTTGGGTTTATCAAAGACTATGAAACTATTTTTTATAGTTTACCTAATCAATTTCACTGTTGACACTACTATTTTTTGTTAATTATAAAATAATTTTAGTAATTAATGCTCAGTAATATATTATGAGATCTGGTTCAACTTTATTTTTTTCTTTTCTTACATTTTTTGAGCTTTTGTTCTTCTAGGTTAATTTTGCAACTACATCTGGTTCTGTAAAATTAGACTTTAGTAGTTTCAATAATAATAATAATAATAATAATAATAATAATAATCAAGGAGATGAAAGCATGACAACCACACAAATTGGATTTGAATGAGGGGGGTCTGTGCTAAATTGTCAGTCTCACTTTCTTCCCCAGAACCATCTGGGTCCAGTGGTCAGATATGGATTAGGATGACTGGAGATGGCTCTTGATACGAGGCAATCAGGGTTAAGTGACTTGCCCAAGGTCACTCAGTTAGTACATGTCTGAGGCCAGTTTCAAACTCCCATCCTGACTCTGAGACCAATGCTCTATTCATTGTTCCATAAAACTGTCCTAGTTTAACAGGCTTTGAATCTGTAAATTGACATGGGCAGTGCTATTATTTATTAGCACTGCCAATCAGGATTAATTAATACTCCTATTTACATTGCTTTTATTTCTGTAAAAATAAGTTCCACTATAACTTAGTAAATGAACTGAGATTTAATTATTCTATAGTTATTCTGAATGGAATTTCTGTTTCTTGTATCTTCCTACTTGGGTTCATTCTTAATGTGCAGAAAGGTTGTTAACTTGCAAGAGTTTATTTTAAAACCTGCTTCTTTCCTGATGTTACTAATAGTTACAATTAAATTTTTAGGTGAGTCTCTAGGCTACTTTATGTAAACCTTCATATCATCTTCAAAAAGAGATAATTCTGTTTCTTCTTTCTTATGTTTATACCCTTGATTTATGTTTCTCATTTTATTGTTGTAGCTAGCATTTCTAGAAGCAGGTCAAATAATAGTGGCAATAATGGACATCCTTGATTTACCTTTGATCTTACTAGAAAAACCCTTAGTATTTCTCTATTATAGATCATATTAGGTCATAGCTTAAGATAAAAAACTATTTACAATTCTAAAGAAAGGTCCATTTATTCCTATGGTTTCAAAAGATTTTTTAAAATCATAAATAAATGCTCTTTTGCATCTCTTGAGAGTCATTTTATTATTATAAATGTGGTTTATGTTGATGTTTTGCTAATGAACTGATTCTGAATTCCTGGCATTCTTAGTGAGACATATGATCTTTTTAACATATTGCTTTAGTCTCTTTGATAGTATTTTATTCTTTATTTTTATATCTTTTATTAGATATTAGTCTATAATTTTCTTTCTGTCTTTCACTTATTTAAGCACAAAGACCATGTAAAATGGGAATGCGCAATCACAGGGTTATTGTGAGGATCCTACAACAGAAATCTTGTAAAGTGCTTGGCAATCCATAAAGCTTTTCAGAAATATGGCCTGTTATTATCATTGTTATTTTTGTTCTTATTGGAAATCAATCTTGTTTGATAGAATTTAGAAATAAATGGTTCTAGGACAAGTTTCTATCCTATGATTTTTCTAACGAATTTAGTGTACTGCTATCCATTGCACGAGTAGATAAAATTCCTGCTTTTGTGGGGGGGGGGAAGTAGTTGAATATAAATATTAAATTATGAAATAATCTTCTGCAGACCCATTGAAAAAATCTTTCTTTCACCTCGAGTATCAGACAGGTTGACCTTGTTCCCACATGATTTTGATTTCTTCTGTTATGAGAGTATTTTGAAAGCTTTTGGTCACCCATTGTTCAGAGATCACAAATATTAGGAACAACAAAATCTATCTAAAATATACACTAGTGTTTGTGCTATATCTGGATAGTTGTAGGCTACATATAATAATGTTCCATTTCCTGTATATATCTTGTGTGGAATTCCCCAGAATAGTTTGATGTCCATCTCTAATAGATTTGTTGCTTGTCTTTTCATGAAAGATAGCATGCTTTTGTTATATTTGTTTATCATTAGGCTTATTACTTAGCTATATTTCATACGTTCTAACCAAAGTCACCAGCCCAGTTTTCATCCTTGAAAAAGAAGGCAGAAAAGTAAGCAGAGAAAGTGGTCAAATGAAGGAAATGCAGAATTTAAAAATAACCCCCTTGAAACATCCCACTAAGTCACAGGACTGGATCTGAATTTCAGATGTCAACACAAGAGAAATTCTTCAGGTGGCAATTATCTCATATTATTTCAGTTGGTAAGAGATCTTAATGTGGAGTTTGAGAAGAGACAGGAAAATGAGATTCTAAATTAGAAACCTGTGTCAGTTCCCAGTTGGCTTTTCAGTGCCTGGGGTTGGCTATACTTTGACAGCTGGGTTAATAATCTACATTTCTCTACCCATCACTAGTCACTAGGTCATTTTCCACACAGACAAACTTTCCATGTTTGTGAAGGGGAAAACAAGGCTAATATGATCCAAGGAAGATGTTTTCCTTTCTATTATTTTGGTCCCTCACCTGGATTTTATGTGGTTTGCTATGTTGGAAGCTTACTTTAAAAAACGAATCATTAGTTATTTTTCTTGGCTGTTGGAAAAAAGCTACTGAAATTTGAGACTATGTCTAAGTGTTGAGAGCTACTGGAGTGAGTTTGGATTAGAAAGTCCGTTATGACTAAATGACCTCAAACTGAAGGCTTTCCATGGAACTCTGATTTGATAACACAACTGCATCATTCGTGGCCTCACTTGTTGATAGCCCTGTTCCCGAACTTCTTGACCTGAGTTAAATCCTGCTAGATTATATCCTGCACAAGTGAGAGTTACATCATTGTTTTTATCCCATAGGCCAATTTTGTGGTTTTCTGCTATAAGAATTGTTTGATGCTTACAGTAAATGGCTCTGCTAGTTGTCTTGCTGCCAACCCCACCCAAGTGTAAACATGTTTCTTTTTCTTTCCTAAGCTCGATGAATCCCCTGGTAGACAGGGGAATTCAACATCTAAATTTCAGAGAAGGCAAGTACTATGTGTGTGTAGGAGTCTGTGTGTGTGTGTGTGTGTGTGTGTGTGTGTGTGTGTGTGTGTGTGTGTACAATGGCAAGAGGGATGGTGCCTTGGACTAGCTTTCTCTGCTCACTTTACCTGACTGCCAGGTTAGACTTCTTCCTAATCTAGCTGAGTACCAGTCTTCCCTCTCAGATTCACTTTCCAACTATCTTCAACCCATTGGAAATTAGAACCCTACTCCTGGCTTCACCTGTCTTTGAGAGAAGAATATTTTGCCTTAGATATCTGGGAATCAGGTCACATTCTACTTCCTGAAATATCCTCAAAATGCATCTATGTAGGTACCTTTTCTTCCCTTCTTTCCAAAAGCACCCCTTTATGTTTTACCTTTCTCTTGTCAGATAAAAAACAGTCCCTGCTCTGAAGAGGCATTATATTCATCCATCTATGTATGTATCTATCTACCTATCAATCCATCATCATCCATCCATCCTTCTAATCTATCTGGCTTTCTTTCTGTCTCTCTCTTCCTTCCTTCCTTCCTTCTCTCTCTCTCTCTCTCTCTCTCTCTCTCTCTCTCTCTCTCTCTCTCTCTCTCTCTCTCTCGCTCTCTCTCGCTCTCTCTCTCTCTCTCTCGCTCTCTCTCTTTCCGGTAAAGTGTATCTGACAGTGACTAATAAAATCAATTGAAGTCACAGGGCTCAGTTAGTTCATAAGAATATTTGGAGTAGATATGTTTCTCAATTTGTGCCTCTCACATTTTTTTTAGGTTTTTGCAAGGCAAATGGGGTTAAGTGGCTTGCCCAAGGCCACACAGCTAGGTAATTATTAAGTGTCTGAGACCAGATTTGAACCCAGTACTCCTGACTCCAAGGCCAATGCTTTATCCACTATGCCACCTAGCCGCCCCCTCACATTTCTTTTGACCTAGTACAATAGTCTTGAGATCCAATATCATTTCTTCTTACCTCCATGTAAACACTAGAATATATAAACATATAAGCACTTCAAAAACATATAAAAATATATTTAATATATGAACATAATATAAATAAGAGATAAACCTATGTAATTTACATATAGCTATCTACACAAATATATATGCATATATAAATATATATTTGTATGGATTGAGTACAATATATACAAATGTATATACTTTTATACTTCTTTAGAGATATGTTTACATATATATATATATATATAATATATATATATATATATATAACATGTATCTATATCAATGTCTATATATGTAAATTAGGTAAATTAAAGTAAATCTAGCTATGGAGACAGATATATTCCCAGAACACAGCAATAAGGCACACAGAAAGTACTCAAGCTATATTCTCCATGTCTTTCTCACTCAATCTGTCTGTTTATACATCTGTTACTGTTGAGACTGCCTTTATGATGATCTTTTCTTTTTTTCTCATTCTGTCTGTCTGTCTCCCCTGCTAAATTTTTTCTATTTTTCTATTATTGAGTCTGTTCTTGTGGTCTGGCAGCATTTATTTCCGCCTCTCTGATGTGTCCAATGAATCCAGATATTAGTGACCTAAAGACAAAAGTCCTCAAATACTTATACAACACATTCTCCAAAATAAGCCTAGAGAAGTTTGTGTGAGGATAAACTGATCTGAGTTTAACTAAACTGCTCCTTGGGTGAAAGCTTTGGACCTTCTAGAACTTGTGATCTACTGGGATAACTCCTAAATAATCAAGGTTCTCTTCACTCTATGAAATTGTTTAAGACAAGGAGAACTCCAAGGAGGAATAATATTTTATATCTAAATCACATTTTAACATTTTTCAAATTTCCTTATGTCTGCATCACACTTAATTCTCACCTTAGTCCTTTGGTGTAAGTTGCAGCTGTAATGTTAGAAGGGACCAAAGAAACAAATCTCTCATTTTACCAAATGAGGGAATTGAGACTTTGAAAGTTGCAATGACTTGACTATAGTCATACAAATAAAATTATATATATATATATGTATATGTATATATATATATATATATATACATATATATATATATATATATATATATACAGAGAGAGAGAAAGAGAAGAAGGAGAAGGAATCAATTGTATAATTATATTTAAAATGCTTATGGACTCATCACTGTTGTTTAGTTTCATCTGATCCTTCATGATATCATTGGAGGTTTCTTGACAAAGACACTGAGGTAGTTTGCCATTCCCTTATCCAGCTTCTTTTATAGATGAGAAAACTGAGGTAACCAGTGTTATACAGCTAGTAAGTATCCAAGACCAGATTGGAACTCACAAAGAATCTTCCTGAATTCAGACTTGGTACACTATCTCCTGCTGCACTTAGCTGCCCTGGTAAGCTCTAAGCTTTGCTGATTGTGAACTGAACAAAAAATGTAGAATAGATAATATTGAAACTGGAATCAGGGAATATGACTTCAAGTCTTGCTTCTGCTGCTTACTCTCTCTGACTTTTGGTAGTACTCATTAATCAGAACTGACCTTTACATAAAACGTGATTTTTTTTTTAAAAGCTATATAATTTATCATTTGATCTTCTCAACATCTTTATGCTCTTATTAGCCTTCTTATTTTTAAATGAGGATACTGAAATTTGGATATGGTAAATGATTTGTCCAGGGACACACATAAGTATCTTAAGTGGGATTTGTACTGGCTTTTCTTTACTCCAGATCTAGTGATCGATCCATTGTATCACAAAGTCAATCATGACGTTCTTATTGACAAGATGGAAATGACAACTGAATGATCAGTCATACAGTTTGGTAACCTAAGAAAGAATGGGCCTAATGAAATCCCCAGATACTCAAATGATATCTTTGTAGAGAACTCCTTCCTAACTAGACTTGAGATTTGGAGGCATGGGAGGTGACTTAAATCCCAACCCTTCTTACCATCTTAATTACCCAACTTTTTACCATCTCTTGATCTTGGATAAACAATTTTCCTCCGTATCAATTTCCTCAGTTATCACGTGATGGGTCCAAACAAAAATTGGATGCTGATATCCCTTCATACTCTAAATGAGATTCTATGAATCCCAATTCTATTTTGGATCTATCTGTGTGATCTTGTGAAAATGATTTTTTTTATCCCTAGGCCTTACAGATGAGTTTTCTCATCTGTAAAATCAGAGGGAAGGAATAGATGGTTTTTGAAATTCCTTTGAACTCTAGAGTGATATTCTATGACCAGATAATTACTAAGATTCCTTCAAGCTCTAAATATATAAGTATAATTATTCTTGGAAACTTGGCTTACTTGTTCCTCTATCATATTACCAAGTACACCAGGATGATCTCTTATTAAGGGACCAAAATAAAAAATATGCTTTTAGGGCGTCTGCTTCTTTGTCTTCACCTTCATTAGTCAACCAATTAATATTTTAACAAATTAAGATTTATTAAATATCTATTAGTACATCTAGGTGTCTCAGTGAAAAGCATACTGGGCTTGGGACTAGAAAACTCATCTTCATGAGTTCTGATGAAGCCTCAGTTACTTACTAGCTATGTGACCCTATAAAAGTTTTCTCATATGTAAAATAAGTTTGAGAAGGAAATGACATGATCCACCATCTCTGCTAAGAAAACCCCAGTGGGGTCATGAAGACTTGACTTGAAACATCTGAACATCAACAAACATCTAGCATGTATCAGGTTAAATACTGGATTACAAGGGATGGCTAGGTGGCACAGTGCATAGAGCATGGGCCCTGGAGTCAGGAGTACCTGAGTTCAAATCCAGCCTCAGACACTTAATAATTATCTAGCTGTGTGGCCTTGGGCAAGCCACTTAACCCCATTGCCTTGCAAAAACTAAAACTAAATAAATAAATAAATGAACAAATTAATAGATAAATAATTAATTAAACAAACAAACGAATGAATGAATGAATAATAATGAGTGAATAAATAAATACAGAGAAAGACAAGAGAGGGTCCCTACATGAAGGAGCTCACAGTCTAATTGGGGAGAAATGATGCAAACTGTGTTCAAACAAACTATATAAAGGTTAAGATATATAGAGAAGATAAAGATCAACTGGTGATAATGGATAGAAGAATACATCAGCATTAAGGAGGACTGTTTGTTTGTTTGTTTTTGCAGAAGATGAGACATAAAGGAAACCAGGAAGACCAGAGGTAGAAATTAGGGAATTCCAAGGCATGGGGGACAACCAGGGAAAATGCATTTAATGAGCAATGCAAAAGAGTTCTTATCTGATGTTTCCTCCCAGATGGGAATAGCATGGTAAAAGCATTTGTTGTTATTTCTGAAAAAGGACCATGACAGCAGGAAGGTGATGCCATGACATGCAAGTGAATTGGATTTGAATGGGGGGCTGTGCTAGGTCAAAAGCTTCACTTTCTCCTCCAGAGCCACCCTGGGTCCAGTGACCAAATATGGATAAGAATGATTGTAGATGGCCTCAGATAAAGCATTGATAGTTTCCCCATGGAGGATCAGCTCATGGGTCTATAGCCACCTTCCTCCTCTTAGGAGCAAGTGACTTTGATCTTGGAGGAGCACCCTTTGATATTTGTCTCATCACTGGCTTTTGTTCTCCACAATCAGACCCCTTTTCAAATTGGAGGTTCAAAGTCATTCTGATCCCTTGATTTTTGCTATCATTGAAGATTCTGGAAGATGTAGAATAGATGTAGGATTGTCTATTGCAAAGGAAAGGATAACTTAGACACAAGCTTTGTAAATACAGCCTTTGAGGAAAGAGGGGCAGAAAGTGTCACACAGAGGAAATATTTACCATTTCATTCATGTACATGTGTTCAAATACATGGAGCCAGAAGCATATAGGTCTTGACAGTTAACTTCTAGCCAGTTTAATGACAGTAGGAAAGACATTTAATTCAATTGTGGAGGAGGAGGATGATATTTATCCTTTATCTAGAAAGAAGATGGTGATATCAGGGAGGTGCTGTCATGACAAGCATGTGAACTGGGTGTGAATGAGGGGGTCCTGTGCTAAGTCACCAGTTTCACTTTGTCCTCCAGTGTCATCTGTTCCAGTGGCCAGATAGGAATCAGGATGACTGGAGATGACCCTGGATGGGAAGCAATCTGGGTTAAGTGACTTGCCCAGTCTTTCTTCTGACTTCAAGGTCAGTGCTCTACCCATTGAGTCTTCTACTTATCCTTTATATTAAATTTCAATTAGACATTAAGTACCTTTTATGTGAAAGGTAAGGTATCTCGGTGGTGCAGTGGATAAGAGTACTGCACCTGAAGTCAGGAAGACTCATTTTCATAAATTCAAAACACTTAAGTAGTTGTGTGACCCTGGACAAGACATTTAATTCTGTTTATCTCTTTTTCCTACTTTGTAAAATGAGCTGGAGAAGGAAATAGCAAACCACTCCCATGGAAGTCCCTGCCTTCAGTGAACTTATGTTTAGTAAGGAATTTATATACAAGTAACATAATCTCTGGGCTCACCAACTATAATCACAATTATAAAAGCTATTGGTACCCCAAAATTGTCTGTTTCTCCCTTCAGAATTTTAAGGGTTACCCTAAGGGAGAGAGAGTTCTCTTAACTATTCCTAATGATTTTCCCATCTAGTGTGGTCCCCCAATTTCATTATCTAAAATCAAGAAAAAACTAGCACCACAAAGAGGGAAGAAATGGCAGATCCACACATTTGTGGCTACATAGTGGCCAGTTTGGAAGATAATATAGCTGTTGTTGCCATGGATACTGTCATCACCACTACTTCTCAACCAACCCAGAGGCTTACAGCAGTTCTAACTCATTTACAGGGAAAGATGGAGAGGTGAAGGGGGGGGGGATGAAAAGAGTGGGGAAAAAGAGGTAGAGAAAGACAGAGAGAACTAGAAATACATAGATAGACCCACAATGTCAGAGACAGGCAGAGAGTAGTAGAGAGATGTCTGTAGACAGAGGCAGGGACAACCAGAAAATTTTCTGTCAAATCCTTTTACAGCCATACTCAAAATGAGATCAATAGCCAATTATAAAGTTATTCATGGCCATACATTGAGGCAATAGGAAGTGGTCATTGAATCATCATGCTCCTTCCATCATGCATTTTTGGAAGTAGTTGCCATGGTGCTGTAGATATTGAACATCCTCTTGGGGGTGGAACCTCATTGGTCAGTCCATCTTGGATACACAGATAAGTAATTAAAATAAATGTTACACATGTTTCAATATAGAATATCTGCTACCATCCTGAGATAATTTTAACAGGATCACCTGAGTTAGTCCAATATTAAAAATTATTCCATGACTTAAAAGAATTTTTCACCTAAAACAGTGTAATCATATTGTTATAGATTTGGAACTTGAAGGGCCTTTAGAGGTTTTAGTCTAGACCATTCCTCTTGTTTAAGAGCTGAGGAAACAGAGACCAATTAATGGTTTTGTGACTTGTTCGAGGTTACCCAGATAGTAGATGATATATTCCCAGGACTCAGGTTCTCTGAGTTCAAGTTATCAGTCTTTCCATCAGACCGTGAGGCCGCTAAATAAATCTCCTTTATAAAATCAAGGGCTTTGGACCAAATAGTCACTCAATGTTCTTTTATCATATGAATTTGTTCAAAGGAAGTGGGAATAGTCTCTAAAATGCTAGTTCTGACATATAACTCCACACATTTACTTATCAACAGCTTGTTTCCATATTCCAAGAAGAACATTAACTTGCAAACATGTCTTTGAGGAAATCAACCTTACAAAAGAGATGCAGATAGACAAATACTACTGTCATCTCCTTTTGAAGAGGAAGCATCCCGGCAAAAAATAAAAATTCTTGTTCTGTTTGTTGGTATTGTCTATTGTATTTTTGTTGTTAATATTTCTACTGATCCATCTCATAGACACTAGACACCTAGATAAATGAAATAAATACTTGCTTCTGAGTTGTCAACCCTGGAGAGAGTTTCAGGTTTGTATTTAAGGGACTAAGTAAAATTCTCCCATAGGCAATCTCCTATTCTTTACATTTTCTCTTATTACTTCCCATTGCAAGCTATCAGATCTGCTCTGAAAATAACCCCTTTCAATTCACATTACAAAGCCACCCGGCCATTATTTAGCAGCAGTGAAAAGCACATGTTGCGACTTTACTTTTTTCATAATAAATTTTCAGTTGTTTAAGACATTCACCTGGGGAGGGGGGGATGGCTGACAATAGCCTTTCTGTGTTGTGAGATAAATCAGGTTAGGAAGTGGTTATCATTAGTTGATTCCCCCTTTCTAAGATATCCTCTAAAAAAAGGAGTTGCTGCTTTCATTTCAGAAATATGATATCCATCTTTGTAGAATAAACCTGCAAATAAAGATTAACATGATGCATGTGTATGAAAATATATGCATGCATTATCATAAATTTATTATGCAATAAAGATATTTCTTAGCAATACTATGGAAGCACAGATTTTTCAAGGCAATATAACATAATACATTGGCATTGAACTTAATGTGAGGGAGATGGGTTAGAATGCTGCATCTATCCTTTACTGTGTTCTACATTTTATGAAAAGCATTTAGTATATTGAAATAAAACAAAAACAATACAGCCTCCTTGTTATCAAAGGGAAAGAAAGTGAACTATGTAATGAGTATTTACTAGGTATCAGGAATTGACTTGGTTCTGGTGATACAAATGCAAGCAAAAACGAACAGTCCCCACCAGTGGTATACAGGTAAATATTTATGATCTGACTCCTGAAAGATTCACAACATACATTTACATTTAATTTGAATTATTAATATTTCTCCCATCATTTCCTTAGATCTAAAAAAGCAACAAAACAATAAATCAAGCCCTAATGTACAGCATTGGCTGATTTCTGGGTGGTATAAATGTTCACACTGAATACCTAACAGGTATGAACTGAGTAAAAAACTATGTCAAACTGACTTCACATATCCCTGGTCCTACCTTCAAAGAGCTTACATTCTAATAAAAATAATTTAAACAGTATCTGTGTCCAAAGTGGAGATGGGGGAAGGTGGGGGGAGTAGCCTTTGGGCAGAAAGGTGAAAAAAGAGTGAAAAGAGGAGCTGGGAGAGAAGGGAGCTTGGATAGTTTGGGATCTCCATGTTTGAGATGCCTGTGGACAATCTAGTTGTATATAAAAACCCTACCCCCCTTGGACAAAAACATTCATAGCAGCAATTGCTGTGGTAGCTAAAAAATTGGAAATCAAAGGGATATCCATCAATTGGGAAATGACTAAACAAGTTGTGGCCTGTGATGGAATGGAATGGAACTATGCTGTAAGAAATGATAAGCCGGATGGTTTTAGAAAAATCAGGAAAAACATACCCGAAGTGAGAACCAGAAGAATACAATGATAACAATAATGCAATAATAACAATCCTGAATGATGATCAACTACGAATGACTTAATACAATACAATGATCTAAGACAGTCCCAAGAGACTTATGGTGAAAATTGTTATCTACATCCAGAGAAAGAACTGATGCTGTCTGAATACCAACTGTAGTATGCCATCTTTCTTTCTTTCTTTCTTTCTTTCTTTCTTTCTTTCTTTTTCTTTCTTTCTTCTTTTTTTCTTTCTTTTCTTTCTTTCTTTTCTTTCTTTCTTTTCTTTCTCTTTTCTTCTATCTTTCTCCTTCCTTCCTTCTTTCCTTATTTCTTTACTTTCTCCCTTCCTCCTTCCTTCCTTCTTTTCTTCCTTGCTTTTCTTTCCTTCCTCTCTCTTTGTATTTTCTTTCTAATATGGAAATGTTTACATGACTGTGTGTGTATATCAGATTGCATACTGTCTCAGGTGAGGGGAGAGAAGGAAAAAAATGGAAATCGCAACTTTAAGAAAGAACAAATGAATAGGAAATGATATTATTTTAAAAACCAAAATGGATAAAAAAAATTTTATCTCCTTTCACATCCTAACAACAATCCTGGCAAGTAAGTGTTATTAATATCTCCTTTTTATAGATGAGAAAATTGAGGCAGAGGTACGTCTCATGTAATAAGTCATATGCTTAGAGATGATAATTAAAGCTATAGGAACTGATGAGGTCAGTATATTTGGAGTGTTGATTAAAAAGAGAAGAGAGACTGAGATAGAATCATATTTAGTGACAGGGATGTGAAGCCAGTAAAAGAGAATGTGGTGGCAGAGTAGAGAGGTAGGGAAAGAACTAGGGGAGAGCAGTGTCATGAATACTCAGATGTTAGCATATCAGTGTTAAATTCAGCAGAGAGATCAAGGATAGGGATTGAAAAAAGACTATTAAATTTGGCGACTTAGTAGTCGTTTAGTTTTAAAGAGCATTTTCAGTTGAGTGATGAAGTAAAAAAAGTCAGATTGCACAGGGTTTTGGAGAAAGTAAGGGGAGAGCAGGTAGAGACACCAAGTTTGAATTTCTTTTTCAAGGAGTTTGCCTGAGAAAGCTATGATAGCTAACAGGGATGGTAATCATAAGAGCCATTAAAAATAAATTGGGTATATTCTGAATGTCAGTAGGCAGCAAAAAGAAAAAAAATAGTAGAGAGGGAGAGAATGGAGATAAGGCAGAAGGGCCGATGGAACAGGCAATCTGCAGAGGAGTATGAGATCAGGTATATATGTAAAGGAATCGTTGACTGATGTGAGAAAGGAGTTAGCAGGTGATGATGTCAAGTGATTGTCCATGAGATGAGAAAAGTAGAAGAGGGAACTCTTAGGAGATGGCCTTTAATCCTTTTTAGTAAAATATGAAACTGATCCTTAGCTGAAGATATGTGGGGATGGGTAGTTATGTTACGCTTGGAGAGAGAATTATTTTAGAGAACCATTATGTTGAGTGGGATACAGACTTAGTGAGGAGTAAAAGAATTTATTTACTGAAAGTTGAGATTAAATAACAGTCATAATCAACCCTCTTCCTGCACCACCGTCCTATATAATCATCAAGTTGTTTCTACTTTCATAACATTTCTCATAATAGAATCCTTATCTGACACTGCCACGACATCCATTACCTGTGCTTGGATTATCGTAATAGCCTGCTGATGAGTCTCCCTCACTCCAGACTCTCCCTTTTATAATACATTCTTCACTTCAGTTTCAAATAGTTCTTCCTAAGATGCAGGACTAACCCTGTCAATCTCCCCTTTCCTCAATCAGTAAAGTTCAGTGGCTTCATCTTTCTCTAGTATTAAATACAAAATCTTCTATTTGACTATTTTAAGCTTTTCATTATCTGATGCCTTCTTCCTACCTCTCTGTTCTTCTCATACTTTACTTTCCTCACATATTCTATGATCCAGTGAATCTAGACTCCTTGCTGTTGCTTGTACAAAACTTCTATCTTCATACTCTAAGCATTTTCATATGTATGGAAACATCTCCCTCCTTTTCTTTGCCTCCTGGCTTCCTTCAATTCTCAGCTAAAATTCTACCTTCTTCAAATTCCTCTAATGATCCACCTTAATCTCAATACCTTCCCTTTGGCATTATCTTATACTCAGCCTATATTTCTATCTGTGTTCAGATCTATAGATCTATCTAGATGTCATATCTAGATATATCATATCATGTGTAGACATCTACAGACTTATGTGGATATTATATGTCTCTATGTAGAGCAAGGGCAAGTAACATCTGGTTGGTGATCCATATGAGTCCCATGAAATCATTTGGTCTGATGCTACTGTGGTAATCATAGGTGGGACTGAAAATTCAATAAACCTAGGAGTTTTTTAGTGGAAAATTAATTAAATATTTGACCAAATATAGCAAACTAATTTTTAAGTTAATAATTTTGTATGGCCAACCAATCATGGCCCTTGGCAGGAAACAAAAAAAGATTCCTGCCTCCCCAATGTAGAGAGATAGAAATGTAGATCTATAATGCAATAGATATTTATGGCTCTATAGATAGCTATCAATATCTTGATCTATATCTATTACACTGACTAGCTAGCTATCTTATTCATATACATAGATATTAGCATGATGATTTCCCCCATTAGAATGGGATTTTCTTGAGGTCAGAGAACCTTTATAAATTTTACTTCTATCTCTAACATTAAGCCTAGTTCTTGATTCATTGAAGGTACTTAATAAATGCTTGGTGACTAAGCAACTGAGTCAATAAACAAGCTTTCATGATTTCCTCCAACTCTATTCAACAGTGTGTGATTTAGGAACAGAAGTTCGGCTAAATGTGAGCCCTGGCACACAAGAAGGGATTTGAAAAATAGGAGAGGGTAATTTAGTTCACTGAGGTCAAAACTGGGAAGAGAGGAGATTGGAGCCCCATCAGTGAACGTAGAAAGGGATGGAGATATTGGCGGTAAATGCTTTTGGTTTTGCTTTGAGAACTTTTCATGTTTGCTAAGCAACATAAGTCAAAACCTGCTTTTTTCCCCAATCATCAACAAGAAGAAAATGAAAAACTCCTGTGCTTGCCTAGTTTGCTTTGTTAAAGAGATCTTTCCTTGCTTTCTGTTAAACTACACAAAACCCAAAGTGCAAAGAAAGAAAACTGATGATTTATCTTCAGAGGAGACATTTTTACTAGCAGTCACTAATACAGATAGATACCCCTGTTAAGTACTATGCCTATGAATCTCTCCCTTGCCTCTTGAATACTTACATGCTTTTTTATTTGTATAATTTGGGGGGGGGGTTGTAAGGCAAATGGGGTTAAGTGGCTTGCCCAAGGCCACACAGCTAGGTAATTATTAAGTGTCTGAGGCCAGATTTGAACCCAGGTACTCCTGACTTCAGGGCTGGTGCTCTATCCACTGTGCCACCTAGCCGCCACTATTTGTATAATTTTGGTCAGAAAAAAATTATCAAATGCAATATAATTGGAGAAACACATATTTAAATTATGTATCCACATAATATGCATAATGCTATTTTTTTACTCTCTTTTAAGTTGCTCTAATGACTCTTTATTATTCATCATTGAATTCCAGAGATTTATCTAGTTTTTTCCCATATTCATTATTTGATGGATTTTATGAGCTCATATGTTGTGGCTAAGTAGACCAGTGAATAGAACACTGGACTTGGAATCAGAAAGGCCCATCTTCATTAGTTCAAATATAGCCTCAGACACTTACTAGCTCTGTGACCCTGGGCAAGTCACTTAACCCTATTTGCCTTAGTTCCTCACCTTTTATATGATCTGGAGAAGGAGATGGCAAATCATTCCAAGATCTCTGACAGGAAAACCTCCAACGGGGTCATGAAAATTCAGATATGATTGAAAGAATTCATCTAATGGATTGCCCTTCCCAACCACTATTATAGACCAAGTCTTATTCACAAATCCAGTCCCTAGAGCTACTACAAAGTTAAATGTTAAGTTTGACATCTTCAATGTGGTCAATGTGGTGTTGATTTTAAAGGATGAAACAGGGTGGGAACCTCCTAACTCCTATGAGGCGGTGAAACTCTTTTGTATAAAAAAGGAAGTTGTGTCCCACTTTTAAGCTGGTGTGAATTTTTGCTACCTACTTACTAGCTGTGGACCCAAAGATAGATGGTTCTATACAACCTTTCCCATCACACCCCTCTGAGGTAGGTTCCCTTCCAATTCTGAATCTAGAATCAGCATGAATCAAGGGACTTGATTGTGAGCCATCCTTAGCTGCTGAGAACCTGTGAAGCTCTCTATTGGCAATGTTTAAATTCATTCCTTTGCTCTGCAACAGAGAGCTTTGACATCAGAACATTTTAAACTGGCTTCAAGAAGAATAAAAATCAAGGGTAAATGGAGTTTTACACCTCTGGTTTGAAAATTGTCTGACAGACGGTATATTGTCTTTGCCTTTTTTAACTACAACTGTGCATCGCTGTGACCTGGGTCGGATGCAAGAGCATCTTCCTCATACAAGTCACATACCCCCCTCTACTTTCCCTGTCCCTACCCTCTTCCCTTTCCTGCTTTACTAACATCTTATATTGGATTCTATGACACAATAGAAGACTTCATAAGCTATGATTCTGTATTGGAGGGTCTGGTAGCAGCAAATTTTACAAGTTAGAGAATCCAGCAACCAGGTATTTAAGTCAGTAAATATTTATTAATACCTATTGTAAGCCAGACACTGTGCTAAGTTCTTTGCAAATATTATTTCATTTGATCCCCACAACAATCCTGGACAGTAAGTGCTATCATTATTCCCATTTTATAGTTGAAGAAACTGAGGAAGACATGTATGAAGTGATCTGTTAGTTAATAAGTGTCAGAGGCTGGATGTGAACTCAGATTGTCTTGACTCCAGAACTGATGCTCCATCCACTGCTCTGTAAGTCTGATTTTCTGAAGGCAGCTTGTTGCAGTAGACACAAAGCCAACTTAAGACTCAGGGAGAAGAGAGTACTGTATTTGGAATGTTCCATTCTGGGTGCCATTATTTTGTTTTCACATTTCCTCTGCTTTTTAAATTTTTAATTCTTTTCAGTTACATGAAAAAAATAATTTTCAAATATTCATTTTTGGTAAGATTTTGAATTCAACATTTTTCTACCTCTCTTCTTTCTCTCCCCCTTCCCTTGACAGGGAATAATCTAATATACCTTATACATATATATGTCATGTTGTAAAAGAAGAATCAGAACAGAAGGCTGAAAATCCATGAAGAGGAAAAAAAATAAAGCAAATTTTAAAATGTGAAAATAGTATGCTTTGATCTGTATTCAGACTTCATAGTTTTTTCACTAGATGTGGATAGCATTCTTCATCACATGTCTTTTAGAAATGTTTTGTATCATTGCATTGCTAAAGAGCTAAGTTCATCATAGTTGATCATCACACAATCTTGTTGCTAATATATACAATGTTCTCCTGGTTCTGTCTACTTCACTAAGCATCAATTCATATAAGTTTTTTCAGTTTTTCTCTGAAATACACTTACTCATGATTTCTCACAACAGTATTCCACAATTTGTTCAGTCTTTCTCCAATTATTAGGCATTCCCTCAATTTACAATCCTTTGCTATAAATATTTTTATACATGTGGGTCTTTCCCCCTTTTTTATGATCTCTTTGGAATTTAGACCTTGTGGTGATATTGAATCAAAGGATCTGCACAGTTTTATAGCCCTTTGGAGCTATTTCTAAATTACTCTTCACAATGGTTGAATCAGTTCCCATCTCCACCAACAGTGCATTTGTGTCTCTGGATGCCATCATTAAGGAATAAGATAAACAAGAATGTGTAGAGGAGGGCAATTAGGATAGTGAAGGGTCTCCTAATAATGTCATGGTAGAATAGTTAGAAGAAGGATGTGAAAATGTTTAATATGGAGGAGAGAATATGTGCATGGACTTGAGGTTGGGGAAAGGGGTGGGTTTGGAGGAGGAGCTCAGTTTATCATAACAGATGCAGTCAAATAATTGAAGGAAAATCAAGTGAAAGGAAAAGCCTTGTTCTGTTTAACATCATAGGGCAGAATTAAGAAAAATAAATGGAGGGATAGAGAAATAGATGTAATTTCTGTATAAGGAAAAGCAATGAAAATTATAAAGAATCTAAGCAGTTCCCCTTTACTAGAGATATTTAGGAAAAGCTTGGGTCAATTCCTAAACATTTAGTAAACATCTACTCTGTTCCAAGCACTGTGCTGGTTACTATGACAGTGATATTGGAACAAAAACAGCTGGTAGGAGGAATGGTGGTGTAGAATAGATTCTAACCACAGGTTAGGTTATGTTGGGAGATGGCATTGCCTGGCCCTTGGCCATATTTGTTTGGGGAGAAGACAAAGGAGGAAGAAGGGCACCACAAGAACACATGAATGGGGTATCCTGCCCCTTCCCCTGCCACTGCATCTGCACTTAAGATGGAAATGATTACAACATGGGTACCACTATGGCCAGGTTGGCAGAGAATCATGAACTAAAGTAATAATAATAAATAATAATAATAATAATAATAATATAATAAATAAGGATACTTATAATAGTCAGCATTTATGTAGTGTTTTAAGGTTTTCAGAGTCATTTTACACATATTGTATCACTAACTCCTAAAAAGCCTAGAAGGAAGAGGGCTATTCTTATTCTCATTTTACAGATAAGGAAACCAAGGCAGAAGCTAAGTGACTTGCCCAAGATCACACATCTTGTAAGTGTCTGAAACAGGATGTGAATTCATCTCTCTCTCATTCCATGTTTGATGCTCTACCCAGTGTGAAGCCTAGCTGCCTACTATAAGCCCTGGAAAGGTGGTCTTACAAGGGGAGGAAGTATGTTCCTTTTGTCATTGAGTCTTGGAACAAAACATCATTCCCACTAGACTAGTTTTAGCTCCATTAGGAAATGCATTTCAGACAAGCAGTATAACTTGTATGAATACACAAAAGCAGTAGTTGGTGTGTTATGATTAGGGAACTAAACCTTATCCTAAGAGGAAGCAGTTTGGTTTGAAGTGGAGATGCTTAGACAAACTGTTTAATCCTCAAAGAAAAAATACATTTAAAAAATTTTTTTTACATAACCAATAAATAAGAGTTCCTAGTCTGGAATGCTCTATTTTAGAGAAATGTCTTAAATCCTTTGCAATGCATATTTGGGTTCATTATACATTTTAATGAAGAAAACAGCTCATCTGAATATTCATACCATCAATTTAATATCTAGGTTGTGTGTTTGTGTGTAGTATGTATGTATCAGGTTTTGCCTAGCCACTATATATAGGGGACTTTTCACTCAAGTCTGGATAAGAACTCTATGATGAACTCCATGCATTATATATGTGTTTCTAATCTTTTCCATCTCCAATCCATCCTCTACACCAGGGGCAGGGAACATCTGGCCTATGGACTGTAAGAGTCCCATGAAATCCATTTGATCTGGCACTGCCATGGCAACCATAGGCAAGACTCAAAATTCAATAAATCCAGGAGCTTTCTGTGAGTGATTTAATTAAATGTTTGATCAAATAGAGCAGGCTGATTTTTAAGTTGATAATGGTGTATGGCCTGAGAATGATATTGTAAATATCCAAATTGTCCTCATCAGAAGAAATGTACCCTACACTTGCTCTGCACAGATGTCCAAATAATCTTCCTAAAATTCACCTATTTAGCACCACTCCCCTATTCAAGAAATGTCAATGGCTCTCTATTGAATAAAGCCTAAAATATAAGCTTCTAGACATGGAGGGTCTTCCCCAATCAGTTCAACTAAAACTGTTTTTCGCATTATGCTTCTTTCTAATATCTATATTCAAGTCAAACTAGATTCTTAACTTTTTTTGCAAATTTAACTTACCATGTTCTAGTTCCATGAATCAAAAGATTATCCAATATGTCTTGAATTCCTTTTCTCCTTGACTTCTTGCTCTTGAAATCCTATCTCCAGTGCTAGTTTTGACCTCATGATTCATCTACTCTCTGAAACCTGCCTTGACCTTTACCTGCTTCTCAGACCTTAATGCTTCCTCTGACTTCTCATTATCTTAAATTGATTTTGTTTTTCTTCCTGTTGTTCAGTAGATCATGTCCAATTCTTCATGACTCCTTTTGGTATTTTCTTGGCCAAGATATGGGAATTGTTTGCCATTTCTTTTTCCAAGTAATGTTACAGATAAGAAAACTAAGGAAATGAGGGTTAAGTGGCTTGCCTAAAGTCTCATAGCTAGCAAAGCTGTACTGAAGTCTTCCTGACTCCTGAGCCAGGATTATTCACTGTGCCACCTAGCTGCCCCTAACATATATATATATATATATATATATATATATATATATATATATATATATATATATATGCATATATATCTGTATAGTGATTGTATGGCAGCAGAATGGAAACTGTTTAAAGGTCAAGAACTATTACCATATAAAAAATCTTTCTCTTCATGTCATAACTCTTTGAATAGATTGTAGTAGCTTTAGAATGATTTCATCACTTGAATTGACTTGAAATGAGATCCATACATCGATTCATACATTGGCACAGATTGTTTACTCTCTTTGTCAGTCTGGAAAGAAACACTTTTTGTTTATTTTATTTTTTTAGAAGTCAGAACATTGCAGAATAGCTTCAGGAGATCTGATGACAACTTAGCTTCTCAAATTGCTGAAAGTGATAATTCATAATTCACACAAGTACCTTCCATAACATGTTTGCAACTTTCACAAAATAAAAATGCCTCCCATGTGATATTTTACTACTGTCACCAAATAACTAAGAATTGACAAAAAGCATTTAAATTTTACCCATGATACTTTCACAAAGGGATCTGGAACTTCTGTAACTCATCTGGAAATTGACTTAACCTTCCTTTCCTGTGTGTGTCTCTTTTTATTCATTCATTCATTCATTCAACAAACATTTAATCAGCAGTCTGGATAGCTGGGTGGTGCAGTGGATAGAGCACCAGTCCTGGAGTCAGGAGCATCTGAATTCAAATGCGGCCTCAAACTCACTAATTATATGACCTTGAGTAAGTCACTTGACCCTGATTGTCTGGCATTCAGGGTCATCTCCAGTTATCCTGATTCATATCTGGACACTGGACCCAGATGGCTCTGGAGAAGAAAGTGAGCCTGGTGACATAGCACAGCACCATCTCACTCAATTCCAGCTCATGTGCTTGTCATGGCATCACCTCCCTGATGCCATGGTCTTCCTCAAGAACAAAGAACAGGGGCACTAGGTAGCACAGTGGATAAAGCACCAGCCTTGGAGTCAGGAGCACCTGGGTTCAAATCCGGTCCCAGACACTTAATAATTACCTAGCTATGTGGCCTTGGGCAAGCCACTTAACCCCATTTGCCTTGCAAAAACCTTAAAAAAAGAGAGAAAAAACAACAAACAACAGACAAAAAAAAAAGGCAGGCAGTTAACAAATATTTATCAAGTGCTTTTCATGTATCTGGGAGTGTAAATGCTGGAGATACAACAAAGGGCAAAAGAGAAATCCCTGCAAACAAGGAACTTACAATATAATGGGGAAGGAATCATTCAAACACATCTAAACAAAACAAATTATATACAGGAGAAATAGGAAACAACAGGAAAGGCACTGGAATTAAGAGAGGTTGGTACAGGCTTTGTATAGGAGGGATGTAAAGGAAACCAATAGGTAAAGATGAGGAAGAACATGTGGGGGTTGGTCAGAGAAAATGTCCAGATCCAAACTATGGGATTTAATTAATTAATGGTTGTTTATGAAATGCTAGCTAGGTGGTAGATATTGTGATATTAAAAAGGGGGGAAATAGAACAAAGATGACCCTGTCCTTAAGGAACTCACATTCCAATAGAGAAGACATCATATAAATAACTGTGGACAAGAAGTTGTAAACAGAGAAGATAGCAGATCATCCCAGAGAAGGTATTAAAAGGTGGGGAAATTAGAATGGCCTGAGAAGCCCAAACTGTGAACAGGGACCTGTGTTAGTTATTGAAGGAAGGGAAGGGACAGAGATAAATTAAAATATGGTTCTGCCCTTGCAGAGTTTATTACCTCTCCCTCCTCTACATCTCTTTTATTCTTTTCATTTTTTCCTTCTATCTCTCTATTCCCTTTTAAAACTAATTACAGGATATATTATTATTGGTGTTTAGTCATGTCTGACTCTGATCCCATTTGGGGTTTTCTTGTCAGAGATAATAGAGTGATTTTGCCCTTTCATTCTCCAATTCCTTTTACAGATGAGGCAACTGAGACAAATAGGGTGAATGACTTGCTCAGGGTCACAAAATTAGTAGGTGTCTGAGGCTGAATTTGAACTCAGGTCCTCCTGACTCTAGGTCTAGTATTTCACCCACTGTGCCACCTAGCTTCCAGAGTAAATGTACAATCGGCACGAACAATTTGCAATCCCTGAAGTATAGTTTGCTGGAGTTGTTCACAGTAAAGCTCAGGGAGTAGATCCTCTTTATTCTCCTTTGTTTGAACCACTCTCAAGGATCAGTAAAAAGACCTTTCCCCCAGGCTCATAATGGTGAACCTGAAGAGATTCTTTGAAACAGAAAGCATTTATTAAGTAGGTAATCAATGCCAGATACTATGGTAGATCCTAGCGATACAGAGAAGTAAGCTAGATAGCTACCAAAGCTTCCTGGATGGGAAGTCAATATGGATATCTGTGCAGACCTGTGTAGATGTGGTCTGTCAGTCAGGTGATAAACATTTATTAAGGGCCTAACATTTGCCATACACTGTACTAACTCTTGGGATACAAAAAGAGAAAGAAAACATTCCCCTACCTTCAAGGATTTCCCAATCAAATGGTTCTATGTCTGCATATTTGAAACATTTCATTTCCAAAATGAAAATATATATATATATATATATATATCATGCATGTGCATTATATTTAACATAGTATATATGCATGACATGCATGTTTGTACATGCTTGTGGGTGCAGGACCCACAAATCCATACATAGAGAAATGCAAGATTGTGTATGCATATTAAAACATGCAACATCATACTGGTGTAAAAAATGCACATACAAATGTGGATGTGTATTCCTATGTATTCATGTGTCTATAGCTATACATGTACATGATGGATAGATATATATTGATAGTATATAACTAGACATGTTTATTTTGCATATACATTGTGTATTGTACCTAGACTATGCAAAGCCCAGTCCTGTGTATCTTGTATATAAAGGAGAAAAGGTAATAGACCCTGCTTTGAAAGTTTACATTCCATTGGAAGGCATTAAAAATGCATGGAAATAATTACAATAGGAGGTTGTATATGAAAGAAGGAAAGATGAGTTCCAGATAAAGTGCTCTGGGAAAATTTGGAGGGAGAAAACACTTATGAGGGATGTCTATCCAGACAAAGTGGTTCCTGTGAATCATGACCCTTGATGTCATATAAAGATTCTAAAAGGTAGATGGAGTTCAGACCTCAAGGACTTCATGAAGGCTAAAGATGTCAAGTTAAATGAACAAGTAAATAAACAAAGAAATGAAAAGGAACATATTTAATGCTTACCAGGTGCCAAGCACTGTCTCGAACTCTTGGAGATATAGCAAGATATTTCCTGTTCTTGAGGCCCTCAGCCTTATCTTCTCACTGAGGGAGATTAGGAAGTTCAGCTACTAGAGAGATGAGCAATTGGGTATTCCTAAAGGGACAGCCATGGGGCAAATGGTAAGGTCTAGGGGTCTTTAGGTCACATCAATATGTCACATTATAGTAACTGGATAAATATAGCTAATTAAACATCTCCCCTCATTAAGAACCTTACATCCTAAGGGTGGGGAGACAGCTGACACATCTACAAGTCTTCCATTAGGTCTTCGACAAGTCATCCTGCAAGGAGGCCTAAGTTATCATATTTCTTAACAGTTCGGAAAGATTAGAAACTAATTGGAAGGGAATGAGGACAGAGTTTTTCATGTAGAAGGGGACCCTAAAGAGAAAGGAGAAAAGTAAACAGAGAGGAGGTATGTGGTGGTACTTCCCACAGCATCTACAGGAAATCTCAGTGGTGTTTCAATCCACAGTTCCTGAATACAAACCCTCACATCCTCACAAGCTAAAGCAATAAGGTTTCAGACTTTTTCTCTGACTGGCACTAGCTCAGGTGGATAGAAAGCTGAGGGAAAAAATTTTATATAAGGAACTAGAGGCTCTTATTCTCTTCCTTGTTTTACTTTATTTGAACACAGTGGGTACCCATTTCTAAATATGATCTTTTTTTTTCCTATTAAAGACTGTTTTTTGACTCATATAATCTTATTTCTCACAAATTCCCATTGTTGATCCTGTTCTTTCATTTCCTTATGTTTCTTTGTTCATTGTAAGAGGTTATAGGGCAACTCAGGGACCCAACAAGGAGATAATGATTTTTCCTGTGATCTCAGCCCATTGTTAGAATCACAAGTCATTCAGAAGTCTTATAATTATGTTTCCAAGGACTAGAATAACTATGAACCTGGGGCCTTTTAAATCTGCCTCATTAGGCCATGAGCCTAACCTATCAATCCCTAAGATTACATAAGCAAATAGAGAAGAAATATAAAGAAAAGAAATACAAATAAATACTGAGGAATTAAACATAGGGCAGCTGGGTGGTACAGTGGAAAGAGCACTCACTATGTTTGGAAGCAGTAAAACTCATCTTCATGAGTTCAATTCTAGCCTCAGACACTTCCTATCTATGTGACCACAGACAAGATGCTTAACCTCATGTTAGCCTCTGTTCCTCACCTATAAAATGAAATGGAGGGTGGCTAGGTGGTGCAGTGGATAAAGCACCAGCCCTGGAGTCAGGAGTACCTGGGTTCAAATCCAGTCTCAGACACTTAATAACTACCTAGCTGTGTGGCCTTAGGCAAGCCACTTAACCTCGTTTGCCTTACAACCCCCCCTCCAAAAATGAAATGGAGAAGAAAATGGAAAAACCACTATGCCAAGAAAATACCAAGTTGGGTCATGGAACATCAAACGTGATTGAAATGTCTTGAACGATTTAAATTTCAGGTAATATGAGAAAGATATTGAGAGACTTAAAAAAGGTTTCATGTAGAAGGTAGTGTTCAAACTATGCCATTAAAGATTCCAGGGGTATCTAGGTGGCACAGTGGATAGAGCACTGGCCTGGAGTCAGGAGAGCCTGAGTTCATATCTGGCCTCAGACACTGAATAATTACCTAGCTGTGTGACCTTGGACAAATCAATTCATCCAATTAATCCCATTTCCTTAAATAAATTTTAAAAAACTTTTAAAAAGATTCTAAGAGGTGGAATTAAGGAGGGAGTGCATTCCAGGCATGGATAGTGACCAGTGCACAGACATGAATGGAAATTAAGTCCATTGCATATGAGAAATAGAAAAAAAAGTCTGGGTGGCTGAATTGCAGAGTAAGACTCTAAGTGGAGGGAATAAGGGAAAGGAGCACCATTTATTAAGTATCTATATGCTAAACCTTTCATAAGTAATATCTCATTTAATAATCACAATTATTATTATTATTATTCCCATTTGGCAATTGAGGAAACTAAGGCAGACAGAGGTTAAGTGACTTGTCCAAGGCTCCATGGCTAGTTAGTATCCAGTCTAGATTTGAATTCAGGAAATAATTACAAAATGAGGGAGTATGTGATAGAAGGAAAAGTGAGTTACAGACAAATTACTTTGAGAAAATTTAGAGGCAGAAAACACTTTCAAGGGGAAAGATGAGGGAAATCTACCCAGAGAAGGTGATTCCTGTGAATTATGACTCTCAAAGGGATAGAAAGATTCTGCAAAGTGAATAGAGTCCAGCCTTCAAAGATGGTCTGTTTGACTTCATGAATACGGAAGACTTCAAACCCAATATATTGTCTACTGTACTACCTAACTACTTAGTTATGGAAGAATAATGTCCAGTGAGGCTAAAAAGATTGAATGAAAATAGGCTGAAAGGTTTGAAAAGCTAAACTGAAGAATTTCTGTTTGCTCCTAGAAGCGATAGAGAACCACTTGAATTGATTGATTAAGTAAGTGACATGATCAGATCTGCACTTAAGGCAAATCACCTTTATTTCAGTGCATAAATTGCATAGCTCAAAGATGTCCTGTTGTTTGAGAGTGCCTATATTCAAGTGGTAAGTGGGTAGTGATATCTAGGAATAAATATTTTGAAAACTCAGGTTGAATCTCTTCAAAGACATAAGTGCTTTACCCAATTCCTGTCACACCCAGATTTTAGAATGATCTGTAAACATACTCTTAGAAAGAAATATTATTTCCTTTTCCAGTTCTATACTTTCACTCAGTAAATAGGCTTCCAGAGAACTTTTCATTGTTGAAATCAATTCATCTTGGCCATAGCTGATAAATGAAATAAGTACTGTTTGAGATTTCCTTACCTTCAGGCACAAAGTATCTCAAGATTAATGAAGACGAATATCTGTTATATTTCATCCAACATGTGAAATTGTTTTCCACAGAGAAGGATGAATCTGAAGATATCTTAAAAACATAGAGAGGGGCGGCTAGGTGGTGCAGTGGATAGAGCACTGGCCCTGGAGTCAGGAAGACCTCAGTTCAAATCCAGCCTTAGACACTTAATAATTACCTAGCTGTGTGGCCTTGGGCAAGCCACTTCACCCCATTTGCCTTGCAAAAAGCCTAAAAAAAACATAGAGAAGGGAGGGAGTCACCTAGCTGATTGTAAGAGGGAAGACCTCAGGAGAAATATTTCAGGACAGAAAATGTGGATGTCTTGTGATATTAACAAAAAAATATGTCTTCCCTTGAAAATGTCTTCCTTTACCAGAGTTCTGTGCTTAAAACAACAAAGGCATAGGCCTTAACAAGTGGTAGGTAAGGGGATTTTTTTTAAAGTCCTAAAAAGTGAAAAGTCTGGAATTCTCATTTGTTATTCACATTTTATAGATGGTAACTCAAGGATGAAAAGTAATTGCCCCAAGGTCATACTGCCAGGAAATTGCAGAGTCAGATCTTCTGCTCCAAGTTCTTTTCACAATCCCATTGATGACATTGAAAAGGTGACCCCCATAATCCCTTGAATATACCTCACCCAGATTTGTGAGGAGTGGTATAGATAGGAAATTATTTCAAATCCTATTTGAATGAGATAGATGATCATTATCAGAGATTTAGAATTATAAGGAACCTTAGACCACCAAATCCAACCTCTTCATTTTACTGATGAGGAAACTGCAACCATCAGAGATTAAGTTACTCCACTAAAGTTCCAGAGATAGTATATATCAGAATCAGGATCTGTACCAAAGTCTCTGACTTCAGAGCCAGAGCTACCATTCTACCAAGTCCAAGTTTCAGTGGCCTCTGAGGTCCATCTTTGAGATTTTATGGTTCCAAATGAAGGCTTCATAGGATTTATATAATGGGTTCTAGATTCAAAAGGGAACTTTTCAAATTCTCTTGTCTTACTTCTTCATTTTTATAGATGAAGAAATTGAGATCCAGGAAAAGTAAGTAATAAAGCCAGATTCAAACCAAAGGGTTTCACCTTTTTAACATTACCTTTTCCATGACATCCCTCATCCTCTTATCATCACTCCTCACTGAATCAGTGTTGTAAGTTGGAATTTGGATATTTTCTATTTTCTTTAAGGGACATAGCTCCTCGTGGGTCCTGGGGATCAGCCTAGGATATGTTCTTGAACTGAGCACCACAAAGTCCTTCTGTATCTCAAACTGGAAGAAAATAGTTACCGAGCTCTTATTAATTATTTTCCTTGTCCTAGACACTGTACCAAGTACCATGATTTTAAAAATAAAAAAAAAATATTACTGCCCTCAAGGTGCTCACATTCTAATGGGAGAGACATGCAAACAATTAAATACTTTCAAGATAGATGATGTAAGTGGGAGATATTGTCAAAGGGTCATTGGATGGTTAAATGGAAAGAAGTTCTCAAAAAAGTTTGGATTTGAACTGAGTCTTGGAGGAAGCTGAGAGATGGAGCTAAAGAGGGAGAAGTTTCGCTGAGGCTCTGAGAAGTTAAGCATTTTACCACAGGATACAGAGCTACTCAATATCAGTGTAAGAATTCCAGTTCCCAGACTCCTAATTCTAAATCTGGTCATCGTTTCACTACACTCTAGTACGAATGGAATAGAGCATTTTAAATTAGGAATGTCCTCTCTGAAGAGAAATTTCAACGAACTGAATGCTTGATTAATTGCTCTAATAGTTCATATTTATAAAGCACCTTTAGATTTGCAAAGTTCTTTAGAAATATTAACTCATTTTATCCTCACAATGACTCTGGATGATAGAAGCTATCATCACCTCCCTTTTACAGATAGGACTATTATTTTTTGCATCCTTTTTTTTTTCTTAAATTGGGTTCATAAGTTCCACCAGATTGCAAAAGGGATTCATAACATACATGGAAAAAAAGATAAAGAACTCTTGAGTTCTACTCAAGACTGAGTAGACTCAACAGCTGAGTCTGGTCTTGTGTTATATCTATAAAAAGAGTAAGATTGAAGAGACAGTGTTATGCTCATTTTGCTCATTGTTTTTTAAATTATTAGTTGTCTATAGTAGAAGTATCTCGATTTTAGCTGTTAAAAGTTGATTTAACACTTATGGAAGTTTATTGTGTTAAAGTGAAGTATGCATGTCAATATGACAGTGAGTAACGCAAAATGTAGATTGTAAGAAGCTCCAGAATCTCACTGTCCTGTGATGAAAATATGTGTTTTGATCTGAAAAAAAAAAGTTAATTTAAAAGGCTCTCCATTGCCCAACAAGAAAAAAATTTTTCTTCTCTTTTCTTTGTCTTTATTCATGAATCATAGATTTTTGAGCTAAAAAGGTCCTTAAATGTCAATTAATCTACTGTTCTTATTGTTTGAATGAGGAAATTGAGGCCTCAGAAGTTCACGTGGCTAAAGTCATATAAGTAGCAGAGCCAGATTTAAATCTGAATCCTCTGACTATAAAGTCTAAATTTCTACTACCTCCTTATGAAAAATATTACAGAATATTGGAGTAACCTCAGAGGATACACCTTATGTGAAATTTAAATTTGTTGTTGTTCAGTCATCTTACTCATATCTGTTTTGCCCCATTTGAGGTTTAATTGACAAAGATAATGGAGTGGTTTGCCATTTCCTACTCCAGTTCACTTTATAGGAAACTGAGCCAAAAAACTTTAAGTGATTTGCCCAGAATCACATAACTAGTAAGTGACTAAGGCTGGATTTGTACTCAGGTCTTCCTGGCTCCAGGCCCGGCACTCTATTCTCGACAAGATCTAGCTGTCCTCTTTCAACTGGAATACCCCCATAGAAAATGTTCAACAAGTGGTCATCTGAAACCTACTCAAACACTTCCAGTGATGGGGAGCTCACCACCATAGAACAGACCATTCTACTTTACCTCTTTATGTTGAGCCAAAATCTACCTCCCCTTAACTCAATTGATTGGTTCTATCCTCTAACTAAATCTACTAAGTCTTCATAGAACATTTCTTTAAATATTTGAAGACAAAATATTTTCATCTAAGTATGCTAGAATTCAGAGGTTACCATATTCAATTTCTTCACCACTTCTAATAACTTAGTTTTGATTTTCCTTATTATAACAATCATACCTCCCTTCTAATTTCTCTCTTATGCTAAATTGAATGGGAGGGGGGGTTACCCCTAAACTAGATATAATTCTGGAGATGTCTAAATAGGGCAGAAAATAGTGGGACTATCATCCATCTTGAAGTGTCAAAAGATTTAAAACTAGAGAAAATCTTAGATATAAGTTGTATCACTAATTAGGAAAAGTGTGTATGTGTATGTGAATGTTAGAATAGATAGAGAGCTCTACTAATAATTAGAAAGATGGGGAAGGAAGGAAGGAAGGAAGGAAGGAAGGAAGGAAGGAAGGAAGGAAGGAAGGAAGGAAGGAAGGAAGGAAGGAGAGGGAGGAAGGACAAAGTCATTGAAACAGCAACAGATCTAAAGAGATAGAAAAAAGATACAAAGAAAGAGACAGAAGCTAGTGAGATAGAGACAGAGACAGAAAGTGTGACATGAGAGGTGATGGGCTGACTTTCAAAACCAAGACCATCTGTGTTCAGGATCTAGCTCCTATATACACTAGCTTTATGACCCTGGCTGTCTTTTAACTGCTTAGTTTTCTTAGCAATTTTCTGAGATATAAAGAGTTAAAGAAAAGATGCTGCCTGAATTGATAGATGGAGTTTCTCTATATGAGAATTCCCCACTAGCAATGAAATCACAAATCTAGGCTGTATCCTAGACAGTTTCCCTCTATCTATATCTTTTTTGTTGTTGTTCTTTCTGTCCTCAAATGCACATGCATGTGTGTATTTGCCTATGTACACATATATGTGTTTATTATAAAATATCTAATATACACATAAACTCTTAGATATACATATAATTTTATATGTTTATATTTGGGTGGGTGTATATATGATTGGGGAGGTCTATATTTATTTAGATGCCTATATATGTCTGCACTTATTCCTCACAGTTTCAATCTCTAAAGTTTATAAAGAAAGCCATATTCCTAAAGTACTTTAAGGTCCACCCCAGGCTCCATCTGAAGAAATCCTCCTTCTCACTGTGTGAGGATTATGGGTCTAAATGGAAAGGAGCCCCCCCTCTTAGCAAATCTACTCCCATGCTAATGCATGACTTTCATTTCCTCAGCCTCCCTTGGTCACTTCTTAATGCTGACAAGACCATTTGTCATAAAAGAACAGGTTGAATGCCTTCCATTTATGTTCTGTACATCAGAGAAATCACATTATTCCTCCCTGAGATCTTACTGAATCACTTAGAAAATCAAACAGGAGTTGGAGTGGGGTTGACCTACTTTTGTCACAGTATAGAAGCTCCTCCCGCTATAATGGCAGAACTCTAGGTGAATGCCTGGGAAAATTACCTAGGGAAAAGGGAAGACTTTCTTGAGTTTACACTAAAAGAAGCAGTGTGTTCAAAAGAGGGACGAGGTAGCTCTGCTGACCTCTACTCTTATTAGACTATAACCAGAAGAAATTGGCTCAGTTTTGGTTGTTTCTTTTCAAAGAAACATAGGCAAAATGGAGTGTGGCCAGAAGAGAGCAACCAGGATGATGAGGGACTTGGAACCACAAAGGAATTGTGAAAATGTAGCCTGAAGGAGAGATGATTGGATGATTGGGAGTATGGGAGGGTATGGCATCTGTCTTTACCTCTCTGAGGAGTTTTATGTGGAAGAGGAAACCTCTCTTTTTGTTTTGACCCCCAAGGGTAGAACAAGGAATAATCAATATTGATTAACAAAAAATACCCATCAGATCAACATGCTACATGCCTTTGTAATGATGAAATCTGTGCAAAAGTAGAATGGACTTCACCTGGTAATAAGTTCACCATCATTGGAGATCTTCAAAGTGCGATAAGGAGATGTTATAGGAGGGTTAAACTAATAGCAAAAATAATAATAGCTTGGGATTGATGTTTGTCCTTTGTTCTTTTTTTTTTGGTTTTTGCAAGGCAAATGGGGTTAAGTGGCTTGCCCAAGGCCACACAGCTAGGTAATTATTAAGTGTCTGAGAGCAGATTTGAACCCAGGTCCTCCTGACTGCAAGGCTGATGTTTTATCCACTATGCCACCTAGCTGCCCCTGTCCTTTGTTCTTGAAGAAGACCATGACATCATGAAGGTGATGCTGTGACATGCATCTGAATTAAATTTGAGTGAGGGGGTGCTGTGCTCAATCACCAGCCTTACTTTCTCTTCCAGAGCCATCTGGGTGCAGTGGCCAGATATGGATCAGGACTATTCTATGGTACATGAAGATTTGTAAAATGATATGTATGTTTTATTTATAAGAAAGTGAGGTTTAAAGAAGTGAAAAGGTTGGTTCATGTTGACACATAGCTAGTAAGTGAATAAAGTGGAATTGGAACTCTTCAGTCTTCCTAACTCCTTAGCTACTACACCACCTAGCTATCTAGTCTGAACAATTAGATGATTCCGGAGATCGTTTTCAATTTTAAGATTCTATGATATGATTACAGCCCTTGATGGGCCCATGTTTGCATTCTAGTTTCTGTTATTTTTATTTTGTTTTATTCATTGTTGTATCTTTTAAAAGGTCAGCCTAGAACCTCTAGCGTGAGTCCTTGGGGACCTCAAACTGTTAAAAGTATATAAACTAAGAAAACTGATGGTTGTCAAGCTTCATTACCATTTGAAAGCCAGCTTGTGAATTAAAGACTGTTGTCCTAGTAGAGTATAAGATCCTTGAGAACAGCTGTGCTTTTCCATTTCCAATTATTTTTAAACATCTAGTTTAATACTTTATTAAATGTAGGAAGTTAAGAAATTTGTGTTGTACTGATTACATTCATTCATCCAAAAATTATTTATTAAGTTATTGGTATGTACCAGTTGCTATACTATGTGCTTGGACAAAAGGAAACAGAAGGAAAAGGAAAAAAGGAAAGAAAAGCAGAAAGGAAAAGAGAACAGAGAAGAGAAGAGAGGAGAAAAAAGAAACATGGGCAAAATGGAGTATGGCCAGAAGGGAGCAACCTTTCTTCAAGAAGCCTCTATTGGACTGGGGTTGTTTGTGCAAGTCAAACAATATAAGGAATATTTATAGTTACAATATTTATAGTTGTACAAATAAAATTCGAGAGAGAGAGAGAGAGAGAGAGAGAGAGAGAGAGAGAGAGAGAGAGAGAGAGACTGCTGAGATCTGGGAGAATAAGGAAAGAATAAGGAAAGATCTGGAAGATGTGGTACCCAGAACTATGCTTTCAAGGAAGAAAAACAGGAATTCATAAGAAATCAGGATGAAAAGGAGCTATTATCTAGGAATAGAGTTTGCTTATGTAGAAGATGAAAATTAGACACCCAAGAAGATCACAGTTGGAGGACCTGGGTTCAAATTTGATCTCAGACACTTACTAGCTGTGTGACATTGGGCAAGTCACTTAACACTGATTACCTCACATCCAGGATTATCTTCAATCATCCTGAATCATATCTGACCCCTGGATCAAGAGAGATTCAGAAGGCAAAGAGACTGTTGACTAAGTACATCACCCACCTCACTCAAATACAATGCATGTGCTTGTCATGGCATCACCTCCCTGATGTCATGGTCTTCTTTGAGAATGAAGGCCAATCATCATCATCATCATCATCATCATCATCATTATCATCCAGAAAGACCAATTGAACCAATTGGGTCAATATTAAGAGATTCCATATATAATCAGGCTGAGAACGTAGGTTATAGTTAGATCATGAAAGATTTCTCAGATGCAAATCCTGGGCTGATGAGATCCTGGGAAAGCTGATAAAAGAATTTCTTGAAGGTCTGTGTCAAACTCAGAAACATCTCTGTGTTTTCTTTCTCTTACTTACTTGTGTTTTCCATCACAAGGGTGTGCTCATTAGAACAGAAAATGAAACTCTTACTCAGAAGGATGTGATCGACACCCTTCTGGCTATTTTCCAGCACTATATTTCATGCAGTATTACAGTTGTACAAATAGTACAACTATACAAATACAAATGTCAGTATTATGGCACTAGTTAAAAGATTAAACAGGGGTAAAGAGAATATCATTAAGGATGGGTATGAGTGCGATGATCATGACTCTTCAAAAATGTAAATGAATTCAGATCCTAACACTGAATGACAACTGCCTAGTCAGTGTGAGATAGTGTCATAGCCAACTCCCTAAATGGAAAAATGATTCTCCTTTTCTGATTTGGAAAGGATAAATATGAAAAAAAAATTGAGATTAGATTCATACTCCAATTATTCTTTGCTGAGAAGGACAAATATGTTGGATGTCAGCAAAGAGGTAATAATTTATTCAATCTATGGGACAACTCTTTCTCTATAGCCCTTGAACCAGAATAAGAACTTTGTGGAAGGATAGTTCTGCTGAGAAGTGTTTTCTTAGGACCTCAGGTGTTAAGAAATTGGTAGGCACACTATCCACAGCTTGCCCCCAATAAGACCAGAAGCTCTATTCAAAAAGTATATTTTAACATGTTTTATATCATAAAAATTTCTCCAACCCACCACCATCCCTCAACTTCTTTTTCCATCTTAAACCCTTTTATTGTTTTCCCAACTCTAGGTAAATATAGTGCTACTAGCACTATATGTATGTGTGTGTATGTGTGTGTGTGTGTGTGTGTGTGTGTGTGTGTGTGTGTACTCTATTCTTTTCCTTTTTTTAATTTTTGCAAGGTAATGGGGTTAAGTGATTCGCCTAAGGTCACACAGCTAGGCAATTATTGTGTCTGAGGCCGGATTTGAACTCGGGTCCTCCTGCCTTCAGGGCTGGTGCTCTATCCACTGCGTCACCCAGCTACCCTTATACACTCTATTCTTAACCAGAAGTTGGTCATTCCAATATTTGAAACTGGAGTGTAGAAATCCAAATCTCATTTTCAAAATTCACTATTCAAATTTTTATACTTTGTCACTCATTTTTTTCCCAAGTATATGTGTATACAGAGTAACACTGATAAAGGAAAATTAAGTAGAAAGTGGGGAGAATTCTGAGAACTCAGCTCAAGTAGGTAGCACACACTCTTTTAAAGGATTTTGAAAGGAAGAAATAAGAAAACAACGTCTTCCAGACAAGAGAAACCACTTGTAAAAAGGGAGAGAAAGGAGAGATTACAGAAAAGATCAAGGGTTAGCTAGAATTATAGCTTGTGGAACCGTGGAAGGCTGTACATGCCAGGCTGAACAATTTGTATTTTATCTTATAGACATAAGAACCTGATAAAGGTTTTTGATCAGGGAATGATGTGGTCAAAACTATGCATTAAAACTATTTCCTTGGCATCCATGGGAAGGTTGCCCAGTCTTAATGGACTCTCTTTCTCGTTTAAGATTGGTGCCTTCCAGACTTGCCTAAATGGTTTGTAGGAATCAACCCAGTGTAGACAATGCTTTCAGCCTTGTCCAGGGCCTGCCATCGACAGTAACACATGTTAAATATAGATCTCAGGAGGTCTGGTAGTAGGAATCTTTCTCAAATTGTTACTCTAGAAAATATATAGAATGATCAGTGGCTCAGAGTTTCTAGCTAGCATCTCATATAGGCCAGAAATGCTACATATAGACCCACTTCTGAAGGTCGAGTCTTTCATTAGGGGCAACTTGGTGGAAGGGAAGAAACCTCTGTCTTTTGAATTAAAGAAATTGTATCCAAATCTCTATTCTAATAAGTACAAACTTTGGGACTGTGGACATCAGTTTCATCATCTGTAAATTGAGAAGGCTATTCTAAATGTCTTTGTAGTTTAATATACTCTAAAACTATATCATCCTTTAATTTAGCAACATTCTTCCAACATGCTAATTTGTGTTTTTGTTAATGTAGCCATTTCTTCCAAGGATGTCGATGGTAATTTAATACATACCTGCTAGTTTTGTGTAATTTTTTAAATCCCATTAATTATAATTCTAACTTGTTTTAGAAATGATAGCTATATCAAAGTTATATTTTTATACAATCCCACCCTCGATGCCTACCTCTGATATCAACTCCTATTTACTGTATATATCTTGTGTGTATAACATTATTTAAAATTTAAGCCCCCCCCCATGGACAGGACCTGTGCTGCTTTTCTATTTATAATCCCAAATTAACCCAGTTCTTGTCACTTTCTAAATTCTTAATAATTTTTTCTTTTTTTCTTTCCTCACCTCTTCTTTCTTTTCTCTCCTTTATTCATCCCCCTTGTTTTCCCTCATGTACTCCCACCTTCCCTTCCTTTCTTCCCTCTCCCTTTTCTTCCTTCCTTTCTTCCTTCTTTTCATCCATTATCCTTCCCTCTCACCTTTTCTTTCTTTTCTTTATCCTTTCTTCCTAACTTTCTTTTCTTCTTTCCTCCTCCTCCTCCTCCTCCCTCTCTCTCTCTCTCTCCTCTCTCTCTCCATTGTTAACTGTCAAGATCAGTCTTTCCATATGAATAATCAAATGTGTTTTCTAGATGTCACTGGAACAGTAAGCAAATTCCGAACTGCAATTACAAGTCCCAGGGGAGAGCTGAAATTCCATTTTCTGAGTGCTATTCCTGATTCTGACCTTTGTCCATGTGTCACCATGGGTTAGGATGTGTAGATGCGGATCTCTGAGTGATGGATATTCACACAGAGTGAAACAACATCAATTTGACGTGAGCTATTCTGTGAAGTGTTTGTACTCACTGGCCTGTGATGATATATCTTCAGCCAGGGGAAAGCACTCAAGAAGGTTTATGAAAGGGCTCTTGAAAAGTTGATGATGACAGAGGGAAACCACACAGGTGATTCCCTATATTTAGCTCCATCTCAAAAAAAGTTAGGCAGACATACTGGTGTGAATAGCCCACTGTCACCAGAACACTCTAGAGCCCATACACAGGAAGGTCCTGGAAGGACCTGAAAAGTGGCTTATGAGATAACAAGATATGATAGAAAGAGTAATTAAAGAAACTGGGGGTATTTATCCTGGGGAAGAGCAGATTAAGGGGAAATATAATGACTCTTTTCAAGTACTTGAAGGGATGTCATGTGAGATTAGACATTAGGGTCACAGATGTAACAATGGAAGGGGAATTGGGGGTGATTTATCCAATTCTTTCATTTTATGAGTGAGGAAGCTAAGGGCAAGATGTGGAGTGGGAGAGAGAGGGATATAAATGTCTTTCTGTATTCTCTCTTGCCCCAAAGGCTAGATTGAGAGGGGAAATTGAAAAGAAACAAATTTATTCATGTTCATGCCATAACCCCATCCAGAATTAAAAGGATCAAGACAATTTCAAAAGATTCATGTTGGAAAATGCTATTCCCATCTACAGATAGAATTAATGGAATCTGTAGATTGAAGCATACTATTTTCACTTTTTTTTTCCCTTTTATTCTGTTTCTTTTACAACATGACTAATGGGAAAATATGTTTGACCTGACTGCATAAGTATAATCTTTATCAAATTGCTTACCATGTTGAGGAGGGGAGAAGGAAGAAAGGAAGGGAGAGAGAAAAATCTGGATCTCAAAATTTTATAAAAAATGAATGTTGAAAATTATCTTTAGATGCAATTAGAAAAAAATATTATTTAAATTAAAAAGAACTACTAGGTTTCCATTCTTTGGGAGTCTTTGAAAAAGAGACTGAATGGCAAGATTCCAGATATTTCAATGTGCACATTACTTTCATGAATAAGTGAGACTAGATGGCCATCATAGCCTCTTTCAAATTTCAAGAATTTGAATTCTCTAATTCTATTAGTAATAGATTGTACACGGGGAGGCTAGGTGGCACAATGGATAAAGCACCAGCCCTGGAGTCAGGAGTACCTGGGTTCAAATCTGGTCTCAGACACTTAATAATTACCTAGCCGTGTGGCCTTGGGCAAGACACTTAACCCCGTTTGCCTTGCAAAAAAACCTAAAAAAAAAGTAATAGATTGTACATCAGCAGGAAGTTAGGACCCTGCTGTGATCGACTCTGTCTTTCATTCTCTTGGACTCTACTTCCTCACTTGTAAAATCAAATGATTGGCTCCCATATGGGAGGCAGATATAAAGATGACCTCATTGTCTCTATTAAATCAGATATAAAGATGAACTCATTGTCTCTATTAAATGAATATAAACTGAAAAAGGAAGGGGATTTCTATCCATCTCATCTTGAAGTGTCTTAAATCCTCATATAAGACAAAAGATTAGGAGATCATGTTTTCCCTACAACCATTTGTCACACATATCTGTTCATCAATAACATTCCCCAAAAGTTATTATTCCTAATTGGCTAGTTTGTGGAGCTAAAGGATCAGAGGAGAGAAGTGGTGGTGACAGGCAGACTGAAAGAATCTATATCTCTCGGTGCTGGCTTCAACACTCTGTAAAAATTAATTAAGAATTTCTGCTACTCTCTTTCCCCGGTTTGTTTATCCCACTTGAGCCCACAGTGGAAAGATGTCAGCACCGATCGCCAATCTTTTCATAATCAGAATTCTTTCACTCAGGAGAATTGGTTAAGTGTGTATTGGTGCTCGAGTTGCCAACTTGCTGCTCCCCATAATACACATTATAAAATATGCAGTGAAAGATATTGTTTGCCGTCAGAGCAAACAATCCAAGACCTGAATTATTAAACTTAGGGCGAAGATGCAGAGACAATTTGGCAGCTACTCTTGCATTCTGCCCTCCTTGTCAGAGCATAGTAGGTATGATTTGTGTTTCAAAGTAATTGTTCCTAAATATTTAAAAGGCAAAGAGCTTGGCATATTTATTATTAGACCCTTAAGAATACACAGTACACATTGGTGCATACACACACACACACACACACACACACACACAAACATACACATCAAAATAGAAAGTATTCAGAAAACAATTGTCCTATATAGCATCTGTATGTGTAGATTATGTGATGAATGGGGTATTCAGGGAAGTCTAGAACCAAGGATGGCTTATCCATCTTTGATGTCTACTTTCACTCAACTCTCACCTTTGATTCCAAGAAGCCATCACATGTGCAGAAGGCCAAAAACTCTTAGCATTTGGGCTAAACTAGGTTGAGGTTAACCAACAGGACTTTAACACTTTGATGAGTTGGGGGAATGTCTCCCTCAAGGTTGTAAAGACTTTCCCCAGTGCAGTGGACAGATGAGGATAATTTATTCCAACAGCCTTGAAAGCAGGTGAAGCAGGAGCTGTGGAGTGTGTAGAACTTGGTCAGACATCAAAGATGCCAAGGACATTCCCTGCATACTTAGGCATCATAAGTTGTCGTGACTTTTGTCACTGGACTTCAATGACTCAGAAAAGAAAATGATGACTGCAAAATTCTACCTCAATTAAATCCAATTCATGCATGAGTTAAAGCATCACCTGTAATTTCATCTGTCCCCTTTGAAAATGAAGAATGAACAAGAAGACCGAGGAAAATTATCTGCCTTTATTTTTCAGCTCTAGGGGGGTAATCTGACAACTAGATGAGACTTTTGGAGGCTTCTTGGTCTAGAGGATATTTTGCAGCTGAAGTGCAATCTGAATGGCTTCTTCATTCATGTTTATTTCTATAACCCGTAAATATCCATATCAAGTAGAAACAAAAGGAAGGTTGCTGGGCCTAGTTTGAGAGGAAGCTCCTCCTGTCTATTAAGAACTACAGATTCCAACTCTGTTGTAAGATGAGTAGCAGTTCAATATGGTTTCAACTCCTTCCAGGATCCCCATCTTAATGTTTCTCACCATTTACTGTTTTTACGACTTTATTATGATATGTAATGCAAGGTAACAAAATACTTGTTGCCTTTATCAGGAAGGAAATAGAAGTTAGAAATGGGGAAAGGGAAGATATAGGAAAGCTTCTACTCTGCTCAAGAAAGAACCTAATTTGGCAGTTCAAGAAGCGATGTTCCTGTGACAATTGCCTACTGGCTTCTGACAATTCTCATCACCTTTTGTTTTCTGAAAATCAGTTTTGAAAAATTACTATTGTCTCCTGGGCTCGGGGGTAGCTGTAAAGTGAATAGCAGGAGGAAATGGCAAAAATGTGCCAGCATTTTTACTGAGAAAAACCAAATGGAATCTTGAAGAGCTGGGTTTGATTGAAATGACTGAACAACAGCAACAATCACCTCAGGCCACATAAGAAATGAACCTTGCAATTCTCCCGAAATCAGACACTCTCTCCCATTGACTGTATCATAACTATGACCAAAGTCATCAAAGGAAAGCAGGCAAACCATGAATACTTTATTTGTTCAGTGGTCCATGGAATAAGAAACATTTAATCTGGGAATTTTCATGGGGTAAAGGGAAGAGAGCAAACAAGAAAAAGCAGTTGGAACAAACACTTGGATTTCTGCTTAGTGACCTAGAATTCAGAGGATTTTCCCTGACAGTTTCTGAAGCCATAGACTTTTATTGGTGGAAAAGACTCAGTGAGCAATCAGTTCAATCTAAACCTGGAAAAAAAAGAATTTCTTCTATGAGATATCCAATAAGTATCCTCTAGTCTTTCTAAGACTTCTACTGTGAAAGTGACTGTTAACTCCTAAGGTCATCGACTCTACCTTGGATCAAATGTGGTATTCTATATACAAAGCTCTATAAATACTTTCTATGATGAAGTGGGTGGTGGTAGTACTGGTGGTAACTAGGTAGCACTGAGGATTGAGCTGTGACATTTAAAAAAGATTGAAGAGAAATAATTTCTTGGTAATTTAGTCATTTTAATTAATAATGCCAGCATGTTTATTAATTAAAGAATGGTCACTTGACCAACTCTCTTTTAGACAATCATGGCAGTAGCTCACAGTTTATATACCCACTTGAGGATGACAATAATTCTTATTAGTTAACAATTAATAAGAGAATGGATATTAATGAGAAGCTGAACCTATTCAAATGAACTTTGATTATGACATTTACTTCTAAGTAACCCCTAGGATTGGATGATTAATTCAAATGATTTGCCTCCACTCAAATATGAGTAGAGCAATGGCTTCCCCACCTGGGTAGGATCTGGATAGAGGAGAAGGTTAACTCAACTTTGAGAGACTGAGATCCCGAAATGAGAATAAAAGATAAAGGGTGAAATCTGAATCACCCCAAATCCCTGGTTATTAATAGTCACTTCTCTCAGAATGCTGAATTTGAACTCTGGAAGTCCTGCATTCAAATCCTGCATCAGATACTTAGTGACTGGGATAACTCACTTTGTGTCTCTCCATATCACTTTCCTTATCCATAAAATGGAGATAATAATAACATCAACCTCACAGAGTTTTTATAAGATTGAAATGAAATAATATATATTAACTGTATTGTACCCCTTAATGTTCTATATAAATGCTATCTCATCAATATTATTCATTTTAGATAGCTCTTATATATATTTATATATATTTAGATAGCTCCTATATACATTATCTACATTTTGAGAGAAAACATGGGATAGTAGATAGAGCACAGTAAATCTGGGTTCAAATCCTGCCCCAAGACATTTGCTATCCATGATATCCTTGCCTAAATTCACCCATAAAATGAAGGGGCTGGATGCAATAGCCTTTAAGGTCCCTTCTATTTCTAAATCGTTGATCCTAGGGCCCAGTCAGAGGCAATGGTTGGAGGGTAATTTCAACTTGAATTGTCAAAAGTGGGAATTGATCTTTGGAAATATAGTCAAAAAGAGAAATAATAGGGTCACTGAAGCCTGATTCCCAAGAGAGAAATGTGTGTACAGATTGCAATATTCAACAGTCCTCTTGTCTCCTAAGTCCCAGCCTTCAAGAGAAGGACCCAGGTTTTGAAACATGATTTCATGTCCACTCTGAATGTTTCTCAGGTTGCATATTCATGAAAGGAGATCAAATTTGCACATCCCATGAAGGATGGAAAAATTTCAGAAGTCCTGGTCTGAAAATTGATCTTCAGTTAGGATGTTTTACTGCTATTAAAATGATTTATTAGTCTGAGAAAAAGTAATGATTTCTAGTATTGCTGCTTTCCTGTTGTAAATAATTAGAGACCTTCATCTTCCTAGTTCAGAAGAATCAATGTTTTCCTTTCCCCTTAGGACACAAGATTTCCATTTTCTCACATGAGTATACTTGAGAAAGTATCCAGGTAACTGTTTTTTGTTCATTAAACTATCTCAACAAAAGACTTCCTGACCCACCCTGGGAGCTCTGATATTTTATTTTTTGGATAGACACTGGATATTGTGCTGCATCCATTGTTTGTTTGTTTGTTTTTGTTAGATCAAACTGCTTTGATGATTAAAGAGGGGTAGAAGCTTGATATCAATCAACAATGTCCTATGATGATGGAGGACATTGAGAGGCATAGTGCCCAGAAACAGAGAAGATATTATCACAGAATCACAGAATTTAAGGGCTGGAAATGACCTCAGAAGCTACTAACTCCAACTCATATACTACAGAAATCCCTACTCAAATATACTCTGCAAGTAATCATCCAAATTCTGTCCAAAGAAAACCAAGGAGAGGGGAATCCCAAGGCATACCGACAAGTTCTTGTGGATAGTAAGACTGGTCCTGACATCAATCCCAAACTTACTTTCTTACAATATATACCTATTTCTCCTGTTTCTATCTGCTAGGATCTGGTAGAAGAAATTTAATCCTTCTTACACCTGAAAGTCCTTCAAATTCTTGTCAGCTATTCGTGGTGGAGTAATGAACTGGTTCAACCATTCTGGAGAGCAATCTGGAATGACACCTAAAGGACTATAAAACTGTGTGTACCCTTTGGCCTGGCAATGCCACTACTGGATCTGTATCCCAAAAAGGTCATAAAAAGAAAAAAAGATCTAAATGCACAAAAGTATTTATAGTAACTCTTTGTGTGGTGGCTTAATTGGAAATTGAGGAAATGCCCATTAATAGGAGAATGGTTGAACCAGTTGTGATATATGATTTACTATGGTGCTATACAAAATTGCCAACAGGATATTTTCAGAAATATTTGGAAAGACTTACATGAATTGATACAAAGTGAAGTGAGCAGATCCAGGAGATCATTATATACACTAGCAGTAATATTGAACAGTGATCAGCTGTAAGTGATTTAGCTTTTCTCAGCAATACAATTATATAAGACAATTTTAAAGGATTTATGAAAGAAAATATTATCCACCTCCAGTTATTTCTCTGGAATCTGAATACAGATTGAAATATAATATGTTTTAATTTATTTTTCTTTTCCTTTTTTCTTTCTTTTTTGATTGGTGTTGTCTTTTGCATTATGGCTAATATGGAAATGTTTTTCATGATTTCATAGCAATTATATCAAAATGCTTGTGCTCTTATGGAGGGGAGAGGAGAAGAAGGAAGGGTGAGAATTTGAAATTCAAAAGTAATAAAAAATGAATATTTAAAATTGTTTCTTATGCACTTGAGAAAAATAAAAACATTCTTTTTAAAAATGTATTTTATTCTGAACTTAAGAAAAAAACATTCTTTAAAATATACTTGATAGCTATCTTGTCACTCTTGAGTCTTCTTCTCTTGTCTAAATATATTACTTCTGGGGTAGCTAGGTGGTGCAGTGGATAGAGCGCCAGCCCTGGAGTCAGGGGTACCTGAGTTCAAATCTGACCTCAGACACTTAATAATTACCTAGCTGTGTGGCCTTGGGCAAGCCACTTAACCCCATTTGCCTTGCAAAAAAACTAAAAAAAAAAAAAAGAAAAAACTAAATATATTACTTCAAGTGATTCTTACATTACATGAACCCAAGACTTTTACTATCCTCTAGATGCACTCCACAATAGTAAAATCCTGAACATAATAATTTCAATGAGGCAATTAGATGATTTAATTAATAGATCACTAGGTTTGGAGCCAGAAAGACCGGAGTTCAAATGCAACCTCAAATACTCACTAGTCGTACCACCAGATGATTCACTTAATTTCTTTTTGCCTCAGTTCCCTCAATTATAAAAGGAAGATAATAAGGATGCCAACCTCCTAGGATGTTGTGACAATCAAATGAGATAATATTTGTAAATGTGTTTGGTAAAGTGCCTGACACATTAGATCTATTTGAATGTTTATTTCCTCTCTCTGTCTCCTTTCTCTCCCTGAGGAGGTCTGATAAGGACAAAGTATGAAGATATTGTTACTTCCCTATTCCTGGATATAATGACACTCACAGTACAGCCCCATTTTGCATTAATTTTACTGATTTCTCTATTATTCTGCTTTTTCTATATTATGCTGTTCATCCACTAAAACACAAGAGGTAGTACAATGGATAAAGTGCTGAAACTGAAGTCAGGAATATGTGAGTTCAAATCCAACCTCAACCTAGCTGTTTGACTTTGAGAAAATCACTTAACCTCTGTCAGTTTTAGTCTCCTCAGCTTCCCATGGTTGTTGAGAGGATTAAATGCGACATTGGTAAAGTGCTTTGTCATTTGTGGTACTTGGTTGTTTAATAATTGGTGTTTAATAATTGGTTGGCACTTAATAATTATTTGTGTCACTCCTCCCATTTTCTTCTTCCTCCTCCTCCTCCTCTTCTTCTTCTTCTCCTCCTCCTCCTTCTCCTTCCTCCTCTTCCTCCTCCTTCTTCTTCTCCTCCTCCTTCTCCTTCTCCTCCTCCTCCTCCTCCTACCCCTCCCCCCCTCCTCCTCCTCCTCCTCCTCCTTCTTCTGCTTCTTTCTTCTTCTTCTGTCTTCTTCGAGGCACTCAGGATTAAGTGACTTACTCAGGGTCACCTAGCCAGTAAGCAGCAACTTAAGCAGGTGAACTCAGACCTAGCTGACCCCTTCCCCCATTTTATTCTCATTAAGGTAATTTTTCTGTAACCCACATGTTCCAGGTTTTCATTTATATAGCATATATCAAAACAAGGTAACTGAGATATAAAAAGGTGCTATCCCTGGAATTAGGAGACTTCAGCATTTGTAACCCATCTTTGGCACTTAGTAATTTTATGGCTGTGGGAAAATCATTTTCTCCATGTGAGCCTCTATTTCCATAAAGGAGAGGAGGAATTGTATCTTAGGCATGTGATACAGCTTGTGCAAAGACACAGATATGAGAGATTGAGTATTATTGGTGAATACTGATTAAAAAAAACAGTCTGGTCTGGGGAGTGCTGAAAGGAAGTCATGTGTAATAGGACTGGGGGGAAAAGGCTTTAAATGTACAGTAGAAGCATAAGATTTGACTATAGCAGGGAGGGAGAACATCTGACCCATGGGTCAAATAAAGTCTGCAAAATCAGTTGATCTGGCACTGCCAAGGCAACTGCAGGCTGAACTCAAAATTCAATAATTCTAGGAACTTTTAGGGGTGAATTAATTAAAAGTTTGACCATATATAACAGACTAATTTTTAAGATTTGACTCTTGGCAGGAACTTAAACTGGAGGCTTCCTAATAGAACTAAGAGTATTGAACCTTTGATATTAGACCATTAAGTTGACTTCCCTGATTACCTCCTTTCTCTTAAGTCTCTATAAAGTAAAGGAGGGCAATTAGTTGGTGGAGTAGACCTTGGAGTCAGGAGGAGGGGAGTTTAAATCCAGCTTCAGACATTTGACTTGAACTAACTGTGTGACCTTGGGCATGTCACTTAACCCTGATTGTCTCCTATCCAGGATCGTCTCAGTCATGGTGATTCATATCTGGCTACTGGACCCAGATGACTCTGGAGAAGAAATTGAAACTGGTGACTTAGCACAGCACCCCTTCACTCAAATCCAGTTCATGTGCTTGTCATGGCATCACTTCCCTAACATCATGACCCTCTTCCAGAATGAAGGACAAATGATACCAACAATAAGATGTCAAGAAAGACAAGAATATAGACCCCACTTTCAAGGCATATTGCAGCTAGAGATTGGTGAACCACTTTCTGTGTTGACATTTGACTAATAGAAAGAAATGCTCAGCATTTAAAATTTAAACGTAAACATAAAATTTTTAAGCATTTATTTCTCCCTCCCACCCCTTGTAAATTTCAAATCTTAATAGGAACAGATCAAGCAGGGAAGGCAGCTGGAGCCATGGAGCAGATCCCCAAGGCTTCACAGGCTGGCTCCCCAAGACAGCTCAGCAAGGAGCTTTCTAGTCTACTGCTATGGTAATTAAAACACTATTTTCAAGGAAGCTGGATTCTTTAAAAGATGGAAAAGGGTTTTTCCCCCCTCCTTTTTATGACTAATTTGAGGTTCTTAGGGACTGATAATCCAATCATTGGTTCCCCCCCCATTATTTTTTTAGAACAGAGCTTCCTTAATATGGAGTCCTATAATTTAAAAAAATAATAATTTGAAAGCTGTATTTCAATAAAATAGTTTTCCCTTTGTAATCCTTTTTATTTCATTTCACGCATTGAAACTTGTGATTCTGAGAAGCTATACATAGGTTTCACCAAAATGAATCGGGAAGATGAAAATATATGAATAATCTTTGGTCCAGAGATTCTTCCTTTCTTCTCCTTTATCCCTTTTTTTTTGCATATTCCTGAGCTTCTGGGATGTTGGGTAAGGTAAGGATGAATGGATAAATTCCCAGCTTAGCATTTATTTATTAAGAGCTTTGGCAAAGAGTACTGAAGATTTGTGAATTCATTAATTTAGAGAAGTCCCAGATAAGGAAATTCCCTCTGCCAATGCAGGTCTCTCAGGAACTCATAATCTTAGAGAATTGCCTAGGGATTAGAGAAGTGACTAGCCCAAGGTGAAATTTTTGGCTTGGAGAATAGAGAGCACAAAGACAAAGAGAAAAGAGATGAAATACCATACTTGTGGAACAGAAAGTAAATTAGTCTTAACTGTTCTATGAGATGGGGAAGGGAGTAATGTGAGGAAAGTAATAATATAAGTTCAGGGAGAGGACCAGATGTGAAGAAGTTAAAATAATAAAAAGGTGAGATCCTATTTTGCTCCAAGAGATAACAGAGAGCTACTAGAGTTTGTATTTGTATTAGGTGGGATAGGATAGAAGCAGATAATACTTTAGAAAATTCTTTCAAGGAGCAGCTAGGTGGCACAGTGGATAGAGCGCCGGCCCTGGAGTCAGGAGTACCTGAGTTCAAATCCAGTCTCAGACACTTAATAATTACCTAGCTGTGTGGCCTTGGGCAAGCCACTTAACCCCATTGTCTTGCCAAAAAAACACCACTTAAATAAAAAAGAAAATTATTTCATGAATATGATGGAGTCCTATTGTTCTGTAGAAATCATGAGTAAGTAGACTTCAGAGAAGCCTGGAAAGGCTTACCTGAACTGATTCTGTGTGAAATGAGCAGAACCCAGAAAACACTGTATATATTAACAATAAGATTGTTTGAACAACCATGAGAGATTTAACTCTTCAGTAGTACAATGATCTAAGACAATTCTAAAGGACTTGTGTTGGAAAATATGGTCTGTATTCGAGATAGAACTATGGGGTCTGAACACTGATCAAGGCATATTATTTTCATTTAAAAATTTGTTTTATGTTTTTTTAATTTTTTTTGATTATTTTGCAACATGAGTAATACAGAAATATGTTTAACTTAGCTATACCTGTATGGCCTATAACAAATCACTCACTGTCAAGAGGAAAGGAATGAAAGAATTAAGGGAGAAAAATTCAAAATCTTACCAAAAATTAATGCTGAAAGTAATCTTTGTCTATAGATGGGAAAAAGTAATTAATTTAAAGAAATGAAAGCCACTTCAGCCAAGGTGTGGAGGAGGTATTGGAATGGGGAAAGGCCTTAAAGATAGAAGATCAATTGAGAAGCTATTATAATATTGCAAGAGAAAAGTGAATTTGATTTTTATTAAGATTATGACTGAGAAGAGAGCTTGACTGGAGATTAGAGATATTATAAAAGTAGAAAAAACAAGATTTGGTAAATGATTTCATATATATATATATATATATATATATATATATATATATATATATATACACATATGTGTATATATGGCTAAGAAGAGTGAAGAGAGAGGATGCCACAGATTGTGAACCTGTTTGACAGTGAGGATGGTCCTGACCTTGACAAAAATAGGAAAAATAAGAAGGGCAAGTTCTCAGGGAAAAAAATATTGATTTATATCCAGGAAACATTGGATTTGAAGTGTTATCGAAGTAACTATGAAAGAGGCAATTTGTAAACTGGAATGGGAGCTCAGGGAAGAGGTTAAGGTTAATGTTATATATTCTCCATTGTATCTACATAGCAATACAATTGAACCCATGTAATCTGATGAAATTACCCAATTAGAGACTATAGAGAAATTAAAAGAGAAGAGACCAGGACATGTATGGCAGGGATGAAGTTCTAACCATGTACACAAAGATGGGGAACAGACCCTGGAGAGAACAGTATCACAAAAATCTAGAGAAGAAAAAAACGTCTTGAAGATGAAGGTAAACTAGTGTCAAAGGCTAAAGAGACATCATAGAGGATATAGATAGAGAATAACACTTGGGAGATGAATGGTAACTTTGGGGGTTTTTTTGTTTTTGTTTTTTTTTTTTAGTTTTTACAAGGCAATGGAGTTGAGTGGCTTTCCCAAAGGCCACATAGCTAGGTCATTATTAAGTGTCTGAGGTTGGATTTGAACTCAGGTACTCCTGACTTCAGGGCCAGTGCTCCACCTAGCCACCCCTAATGAATGGTAACTTTGGAGAGAATCATTTCAGGTGAATGAACCAGACTGAAAAAGGTTTTAAAGGAGAATGAAAGGAGAGGTGTAAAAGCACCTAGTGTAATTTTCTTTCAAAGATTTGTAACTCCTAACTACTCTATGAAGTAGTTACTATGGATATTATCAGTCCCATAATATAGGTGAGGAAATAAAAGATTAGAAATATATTAATAGTTACAAATCTAGTAATATAAGAGTTGTGATGTAGACACTTATTTTTCTCACCCATGTTTAATTTTCTGTCTACTAAATCTTGAGAAGTAATTAAAAAGAAAAAAAATTTAAAGTGCTATTTGGGCTAAAAAGACTTTGGAACTTCTCTGTGGTTTTATGCTATTTGTCTTCTCGATTAACCTGAAATAATGATGAATTGGTTATATCCAAATTTAATGTTTTTTTTTAAAAAAGTAAGCAGCAGGTAAATTTGAATGATCCTCTCCATTCCCTAGAGTAATTAGAATAATTCCTGTTATAAATAAAAGTGGCATTCTTCCTTTGCCTTTTTATCAGAAACTTAATCATAAGATCAGAGATTTAGAGTTAAAAAAAAGGCACAATTAAGATCACATATTCCACCCCCATCATTTTATATGGAAGGAAACTGAAATCCAGAGAACTTGATTGATGACCAAGGTCACAGAGCTATTAAGTGACAATGTCTGCATTTGAACAAAAGTCCTCTGACTACAAGTCTGATTTTCTTTCAACCATACCCAATCAAAACAGAATCCATTTCCTTAATGATTTTTATAAAGAACTGGAAGGATCAGAGCTAGGGAGTTTATGAGGTGGGGATGAGAAGAAAGATCATTCCAGGTATGGCAGTACCTCTTTCCATCACATCCAATCAAAAGCTGCACTTTTCAGTAACTATTTCCTTAGTTATTTCCTTAGTGATTTTAATGAAGACTTTTGAGGATTAGAACTAGTGGGGTTAGGAGGTAGAGATAAAGAGGGAGATCATTCAAGTCATGGGGGACTATCAGTGCAAAGATACCGAGATGGGAAGGGGAGTCTTCTGTGCATGGAAGAACAATTGAGTTCTAGTAGTCAGATCACAGAGTAATGAAAATTCAAGAAGACTATAAAAACCAAACTGCTTTAAAAACCAAAGTTGTTTATACTTGATTCTGGAGGTTTGTAAAAACTACTAAATGGTATTTATTCGTACCTCAGCTAGAGGGCCTGGTCTAGAGTCAGAAAGACCTAGATTCAAATCTAGTCTCATGCTCATTAACTAAATGAACTTGGGCAAGTCTCTTACCCTTGTTTGCCTCAGTTTTCTCATTTGTAAAATGAGCTGAAAAAAAGAAACGGCAATCATTGCATTATCTTTACCAAGACAACCCCCAAAATTAAGTCACAAAAAGTTGAACGTGACTGAAGTGACTCAATAGTAAATGAGTAGTAAAATGTATTAGATCTGGATCAAATGAGATATTTGTGGAGCACTTAGTATACTAAGTGTCAATAGTAGGCATTTAATAAGTGATTATTCCTTCTCCTTTGTTCCTTTACACTGAAAGGTTTGCAGTTGGTAATTTCTGCTTTCTTTTACCATATTATTAGCTTATCTATTCACCCAGTGTTTTCCCCTAGTCTCTTTTCTCTTACAATCACTTGATGTAATGTTGCGTTGACTTTTTTCTTGTCTGCATGTTATAGCTCCTCAGTAGAATGTAAGGTTGGGGACATGGACTATTATGGTTTTGCCTTTTATTTGCCATCACCTAGCATAGTACCTGGCACATTTCACTTTGGAGTCAGATCTGTGATTTCAATGTTAAAGAATTTTCAGTGAAGAACACCCTCTACCAGCACAGCTCCCTGTATGCTCTGTAACTGAGCATCTTCAAGAATTGCCATGGGAACTAAAAGTTAAATAACTTGCCCAAGATTACATAGTCATTAGAGGCAAGACTTAATGTATCCTCTTAACTTTAAAGCTACCTCTCTACCCATGATGCCATTCTTCTGCCTGGCACCTAGTAGACACATAATAAATTCTCATTGAATTAAATCAGACTACTACTACTATATTGCTCAATTGGAATTACTGTGTCTTCAGAAACTGAATGAGTCACATTACCAAGATATTAAACAGCTCAATAAAATCTAAGCACTACTCAGAATAATGTTATTTCAATTAATTATTTTCCACAATCAGATTGTTGAAACTTGTTCTGCTATTTGAATTAAAATTACAATGCTAAATGAGCTTCCTTTTGAGTAACTGAAATAGCAGTCCTTGGTGATTGCCTCCTTCCAGAGAGATGAATCCCTTTGCAACTGGAAATTGTCTAGTATGTCTACCTTCTGTCTCACTTTTCAAAGCCAGGTAAAAGAGAGTCTCTCCACCCCACCCCATTTCCCTATAAATATTGCATCAACTTCTCCTGTATGTGCAAGCTATACTTAAGCAGCTTCTTGATTTACACTGAAAAAAATTGCCACAAATCATAGCGGCATTTTTGGATAGCAATATTTTCAGTATTTCCTATGCCACTTTTCACCAAACCTGTTCAATAAACAAAGGGGATTCTTCAAGGAATTGAATGGAAAATAGGTGTAGCCTTTTTCCATTTAAAGCTAATGATAAATTGTCAATGGGTCTGTCAAAGTGCACACAATCCTGACTATTGAATTGATAAATAATAGAGAGAAGCCTTCGTTATTTAATTTTCAGATTGTAGCCAAAAGTTCGTCAACATCTTTGAAATTCTCTTTCTCTGTTTTCTGAGCAAATTTTGATGAGCTACCAAGGCATCTACTTTTGGTGGCTCCTCTCTGAACACAGTCTGACCACAATTTTCAATTAGTTTCCAGAATTCTTACAGAGAACTGGGTACCTTCAAGGGACTTAACTTTGATCGAGTTGTGAATTTTTAGCTACTAAAGAGAAGTTTCAATTGGAGCCTGCCCAGCTGTATGAAACTGAGCTGCCCAGTATCTGTCTGATCTCATTGAGCAAGCATCTTCAATTGTTTTAATTAAAATGGCTTTTGAGACATGCTGTACCTCATTGTTCTACAGCATATTTTGAAGTCCTTCCTGTGCAAATTAAGAGGGAAAATCTGGTGTTAGAGTCACAGTTGACTTCAATAAGAAGTAAAGCAAGGGGGTGGGTATAAAGGATTGATGTGGCTGCATGAGAGGCTCATTGATATTGGAGCTGGGAGTGGGTATAGGCAACTATGGACAAATAAAAAAGAGGGTGAAAACACTATGTGGAAGGTAACAGGAAGATGAAGCTGGTATGACGATAGCTTTGTAGTCAAAGTTTATTGGAATTATTTTTTTCAGTCATGTTCAACTATTCCTGACACTCATTTGGACTCTCTTGGCAAAGATACTGGAGTTGTTTGCCATTTCCTGCTCCAGGTCATTTTACAGATGAGAAAATTGAGGCAAATGGGGAAGTGACTTGCCCAAGGTCACATAACTGATAAATGTCTGAAACTGGATCTGAACTCATGAAAATGAATCTTCCTGACTCAAAATCCAGTGCTCTAGCCACAGTATCTCCTACTCACTCACTCATATGTTTATTAAGGCTTGAGACAAAAATAAAAGTTGTTTTTAGCTTGGTTGGAGGAAATGTTGATTGATTTGGGTCATTTAAAAGAAGATTATGAACATTGATGAGAAAAGCAACATTTATTCTGCTTCTGTTTTGGACATAACACTAGTTTAGGGAGTCAGAGTGACTGGGTTCAAATCTCATCTCTGATATTACCTTGTGATTTGAGTGAAAACTCACATTTTGTTCCCTGGGACCTTAGTTTCCCCTTTCTGTAACTAAGGTCATCCAACCATAACACTATTATTCCTAGAACCTGGATGCTATAATCTAAGACTCTGTATGATTTTTCTTGATCTTCTAACCACTTAATTATTAGAATTTTCTCCCTATTTACTTTGGCTTTACTTAATTAAGCAAAAGTCAAATCACTGTTGTAGAGTGGGGTAGTAGCATGGGGAAAAAAAACTTATTTGGAATACTTAAACACTTACCCTTCCTATGATTTCTTTTTTCTTTTTTTAGTTTTTGCAAGGCAAATGGGGTTAAGTGGCTTGCCCAAGGCCACACAGCTAGGTAATTAAGTATCTGAGACTGGATTTGAACCCAGGTACTCCTGACTCCAGGGCCAGTGCTTTATCCACTGTGCCACCTAGCCAACCCCCTTTCTATGATTTCTAATCTGTGCCTGTTCCTTATTTGATAAATGAGTGGACTGGATTAGATAACCTTTAAAGTGATTTAAAGGGGATAAAAAAAAAAGGTGGTGTGCAGAGGGCTTGCCCTGGAGTCAGTAAGACATGACTTGAAATCCAGCCTTAGACACTTATTAGCCATATGACTCTGCATAAGTCACTTAACCCCTCTTAGTCTGAATTCCTTCTTCTTTTAAATGGGAATAATAATATTACATACCTACCAGAGTTGTTGTGAGGATAAAAGGAAATAGATATGTAATTATTTTTCAAAATAAAGTTATATATAAAGATAGCTATTATTATAGCTCATATTATTTTTAGCTCTAAATCTGTGCTAATGTATACTCTCTTTGAAGGCAAGGTCTATTTGATTTCCTTGATTTTTTTTTATTTCTAGCATCATATCTTGCTCATATAGCTATTTAATAAATATGAATTTCTTGATTTTCAATTAATAATGTTTAAGTGAGTGTAATACTAGAAAGAATAAAACAAAAATAATCTACAGAGAATTGAAATATGAAAATGAGTAAAGAGGTCATATGTGATCTTTAATGAGCTATGAGGAAACAGAATGCAGAGGAGGGGGCAAATGTGCTGTTTTTCCAAAGGAGGAAATAGGTGAATGCTTCAGATTATATGCCAGTGAAATGATTGTTGCTTTCTTTTAATCTTTAATATGCAATTAAAAGGACTGTCTGTGAGTCTTTAGAAAGGAAAGAGATAATCACTAGAAGCCTTCATCAGTTAACAAACCTGCTTAATTCAATTCCTTCTTCCTTCTTTCATTCTTAAGCTACTTCCTTTTTTCCCTCTTCTTCCTTCTTTTTTTTTCCTGGGATTATGCTGCTACCCTGATAAATCAGAGAAATTTGTGAATCTTGTAGGTTAGAATGCCCACAAACCATTTTACAATTGGACATTATATTCTTGTTGAGAAGATACTTGGATGTTTGTGCAGCACATTAAAAATGGATTGGATGGACAACCAAAAATAAGATCTATGAGAGAAAGTAATCATTTAACCAAACTGAAGAATGCTTAGGGTTTGAATCAAATAATCTGATTTTGAATTTTTGCTCTTTTATTTATTCGAGGTGTAACCTTGGCCAATTTAATTAGCTTCTTTATTAATTTCAGTTTCCTTTTCTGTAAAATGGTGTGATTGAAATTACTAACCTGTCAGCTCCCTTCTCTCTGTCAATCTAAAAAATTCTGTTACCCTAAACCTGGATTGTAAAGTAACCAGAATGATGACTAACAAAGGCATTTGAGATCCTGACATAAGACTTGATTGAAAGAAATAAAGTTTTCTAACTTTGAGAAGAGTTAAAAAAAGATAGTAGATATTAGTCAGATATAAGAGCTATAAATCTATGATGGTCATATAGATAAGAGATCAGATTCTCCTTGATCACAAGAAACAAAACTTGGAACCCTGAGTAGAGGCTTTATAGAGGCAGATTTTGATCTAATATCAGGAAAGAGTGGCAATCAGCCTAGCAATCAAGCTAACAAATTATTAAAGGTTGAGTCAGCTGCCTCAGTAGACAAAGGGTTCACCTACATTTCAATTTTTTAATTGAATTTAATTGAATTTTTAATTGAATTTTATTTTCAATTTTGAATTCATTCCATCTCCTTCCATTTTCCTTACTTATAGAGGAAGTAAGAAAAACAGCCCATTAAAACAAATTTCCATATTAGACATAACCAAAAAGAAGAGAGCAAAAGAAAAGAAAAGAAAAGAAAATGTGTTTCATTCTGCACTTTGAATCCATCACCTCTCTATCTGGAAGTGACTTGTTTACTCCATCTTGAGTCCTTTGTATTGTGACTGAGCTTTGCTTCACTAAAATTGTTCAAGCAATGTCTAAATGACTACTTATTAGAGATAGAGGAAGAAAAAAATTCTCAAGTACTGTTTGGACTGGACAGCCACTGAGGTCCTCCTAATAAATGCTTTCTTTTCTTATTTAAGAGAAAGAGAGCCAAAATCAGAATCAAAACCCTGTGTTCTCATTCTTGCCCTGCAATTTACTATCTTTAAGACTTTGCTCTCTGCCTCCACTATCCTCACTTTCCTTTTCTATACAGTGGAAGGGTTATGCCAGATGACCTATAAAGGGCCTTCCAATTCTCAATCATATAATTGTAATCTTAGAATCCTAAACCTTGATTATAAATCTATGTAGATATATTAAGGACTTACTATGTGTCAGACACTGTACTAAGTATTGAATCCTAGCTGGAGTTGGAAGAAACCTTAGAGATATCTAAATGTCTATGAGTTCCTTGAGGATAGAGTCTTTCTTTGTATCCTCAACATTAAGTACCATTCTGGGACATTATAGACACTTAACCAAATGTTTATTGATTGGTGATAAATCAATCCAACTGAATGAAATCTAGTCCAACCCTCTTGTGTCAATGATAAAGAAACATATGTCCTAAAGAGGTGATTAAATATTTAGCCCAAATATAATATGGGTAGTAGATGGTAAAGATACAATTTGAATCCAGATCTTCTGACTCCAAATCTATTGGCTTTTCTTCTATATTGTATTGCTAGTAAAGAGAACCAGGAGAAATGATGATGATGATGATGTAATCAAATAATAATAAAAGCATTTCTTACTTTATTTTTACAAAAACCCTAGGAAGTGGCTGGTATTATCATCATTTTACAAAGGGTGAAATAAGACTGAGTTTTTTTAACTTGCCCAACATCATAGCTAATAAATTTCTGATTCTAGGTCTGAACTCAAAATTTTCTGATTCCAAGATTATTAAAATCACAATGGTGTGTTCATATCAAATACAGTTCAGTCAAGATAACTTTTTTTCATTCTAAAGAAGAAAAGACTTGGAGAAGCTATGACCACTAGGACCAAGTACCTTTTTTGTTTGGTCCAGAAGGCAGTTGGAGGAGCAATAGATGGAAATTGCAAATATTTGAACCTGAAAAGAAGAAAAACTTCTTAACCATCAAAATCCTAACAATACTAAAAGTTGGATGGATTGCCTCATAATATAGTGGCCTCAATGGAGACCTTCAAATAACTATTTTAGGACCATTTGTGGTGACAGCTTAGAAGGACTTATTGATCAGTAATGTGTTGAACTCAATGGCCTCTACAATCTTATTCAGCCCTGAGTTTGTATGATTCTGTCTCCCTGACCACTATTCTTCCTTTGCATCCCTTTTAAATTTATTCCATACAACCCACTCCTTAGACATTTCAAAATATATAATATATCCAAGTGACGCATGAATGGTTTAAGAACTCAATTAAAATAATTGCAAACATTCATAGGATGACAAAAGATAAAGAATGATAAATGTTAGGGGTACAAATAGTAACAAATCATTGAATCCTGGCCTTCCCTAATGGAGCTCCTATATAAAAGGGTATAAATACATCAACAGAAGGACCAACAATAACCACAACAATGGCCTATAAGTGTAGTAAAGGGCTGGATTTAGGCAAAAGAAAAAAAAAGTGGTTTATCAGATCCCAGAATGACCCAAAGGTCAGAATCCAAAATTCTGGTAAGACAGAAATAGAGAACACTTGGTATAGAGGAAATTGTAGTAGTTTTTCCTCCTTTGACAAAATCCATAACATAATGTTGGAAAACATTTCAGAAATCAACCACTCTAACCCAATCATTTTATCCTTTTTTTTTAATTTTTGCAAGGCAATGGGGTTAGTAATTTGCCCAAGGCCACAGAGCTAGGTAATTATGAAGTGTCTGAGGCCGGATTTGAACTCAGTTGCTCCTGTCTCCAGGGCTGGTGCTCTATCCAATGTGCTATCTAGCCACCCCAATCATTTTATACTTGATGAAATTGAGACCTAGAAAGAGAAAGTGCTTTATTCAAGTTCAGAGAGCTACACAAGGGAGTTATAAAGATCAAATGAGGGCCACTAGGTGGCTCAGTGATTAGAGTACTGGCCTTGGAGTCAGGAGCACCTGAATTCAAATCCGGCCTCAGACACTTCATAATTACCTAGCTGTGTGGCCTTGGGCAAGTCAATGAACCCCATTGCCTTGCAAAAATAAAAAACAAAACAAAAAAGATCTAATGAGATACTATCTGTAAAGTGCTTTGCAAACTTTATATAAGTAAATAAATACTAGCTGTCATTATCATTATTATTTTTATTATTATTGTTATAGTTGCTAAGTAGCAGAGTGGGCTTACATACCCACGGCTCCTGACTTAAAGCTCAGTTTTCTCATCCTTCTCTATCTCTGTGCACATGGATGTCTCAGTGTTTACTCAGAGCTGTAATGAATCATTTATTGAATTATTATTAGGTTGAGAATAATAAAATTGATGTTGATTTAGCATTTCCTTTACATAATGTGGCAAATTATTCATGAATTTCTTATGCCAGAGAGGTTGAGAAGATGAGCAAGCTGCAATTTGGCCCAGTGAGTGACTGACACAGTGTTGGCAGCTCAGAAGGAAATTTTTTTATGAGGTTCACTTTTCTGGGATTACTTAATCTGTGGTTTGGGGGGCTCATGATAAAAGTCATCCACTGTGCCACCTAGATGCTTCAGTCACTCTGTCCCCCATACATTCCCTGTCCTCTCTCACCTTCATGTTCCTAAGTGCTTAATAATTTTTTTGGGGGGGACTGACTGTCATCTCTCTGACACCAATGCCCGAATATGTGTTTATTCAGTCCTTCGTTCATTCATTCACATAATCCTAGGATTGGAAGAGATCAGTGACCACCTGGGACAATTCACACATGAAACAGTGATAACAATAATAATAATATCAAAAACCATAAGAAGAATGTGCATAATGGTTTAATGCTTGAAAACTGCTTTATCAAGATCATATCCTCATAACAACCTTTCGAAATAGAATGAGAAGGGGCGGCTAGGTGGCGCAGTGGATAGAGCACCGGCCCTGGAGTCAGGAGGACCTGAGTTCAAATCCGGCCTCAAACACTGTGTCCAGCCTCAGACTCTTAATAATTACCTAGCTGTGTCACTTAACCCCACTGCCTTGCAAAAAAAAAAAAAAACCCTAAAAAAAAAAGAGAAAGAAAATGAAATAGAATGAGAAATCCTTGAGAACCTGCTGAGTAACTGGAGTTATTAACCCCACTTTAACAATGCTTCCTAAAAGGTATTGGAAACAATAGTCATCCAACTTGTGCTTAGAGACCTCTATCTATGAAGCAGCATTTCCTAAGCATTCAAGACATGACAGACACTAAAACAAAGACAAAGACTAAAATAGGCCCTGGAACTTATATTCTACAGGACAGAGAACACACAAAAAATGCATTTCTAATATAATATAATTACAAAATAATATTGGGGAGGGAGTATCCAAACCATTGAAGAAATCCTAAAAGGCCCCACATAGTAGGTGGCATGGAACTAAGACTTGAAGAGATGTTGGCATTTCGAGTCAATGGTGAAGATGGGATGCATTGGAGGAATGGAGAATAGCTTTTGCAGTCATGGAGGATGGACTGTTGTATGAAGCAGTTCATACAATAAATAAATAAAATAAAGTATACAAAGGGGAGTGACCTACAAAGAAGCTCATTTAGGAAGAGCTTTAATTACCAAGTAATAGAAGTTATTGTTTTAGCTTAGAGACAATGGGGAGCCACTGCAGGTTCTTGAGCGCAGAGAGTGTTACTGTCAGATGTGTTTCAGGAACAGCATTCTGATACTTATCTGGAGAAGAGATTGCATAAAGAAGAGGTAAGACAGAAAACATATTCCAACAATATGAGGGGAAGGCAAGGAGGACTTAAATGACTTGGGTGAGGATCAGATGAGAAGAGATGCAATGATTTGCTCACATAATTCCTTCTAGCACATGGCAGCTCCATCTTGCCTAAAAAGGAAGCATAAACTCTTTTCCCTAGTCTTTTAGCCTTTCCATCTAACCTTTCCAAGTTGATCAGAAACTTTGTGATATTAGGCAAAAATAAGTGGTTTTGCCATTTCTTTTACCAGATCATTTTACAGAGGGGGAAATGGAATCAGTAACTTGCCCAGGATCACACAACTAGAAAGTATTGATTTGAACTCAGAATGATGAGTCTTCCTGACTCCACTTAGGGGACTCTATCCACTGTGCCACCTAGATGCTTCAGTCACTCTGTCCCCCATACATTCCCTGTCCTCTCTCACCTTCATGTTCCTAAGTCCCCTATGACTAAAATGCCCTTCCTTTCCCACATCACTTATTGAATTATTTTAAAGACAATTCAAATACCACCTCCTCTAGGAACACTTTGATTCCCTTATAGTCTCCAATTCAAAACTCCCCAAAGCACTTTCCATTTCTTTGATGCACATATAATGTAATATCCTGTGTTATAGTTATCCAGACCTTACTTTTCTCTAATACTGCCAGTTCCTTGAGAACAAAAAGTCTAAAAGGAAAAAGATCTGAGGATTTCTATATACTGAAAGAAATAACTGGCTTGTACAATGGGTAGGTTATTGGACTTGCCATCTGGAAGACTTGGCTTCAAATTTCACCTATAATACTTGATAGTTCTGTTACCCCAGGAATGTCAATCTCTTTTTGCCTCATTTTCTTCATCTGTAGCATGGACTTCATGATAGCACCTACCCCCCAGGGCTGTTATGGGGATAAAATGAGATGATTTTTTTAAAAGTTATTTCCAAAACTTAAAGTGCTGGATAAATGCTAACTATTATTATTATTGAAAATGAGTCAACAGTTTATAATTTTATTAAGATGAGATAAATTCAGAAAACATTGCATTCAACTATATTCAGATCAAATCAATCAACAGGAATTTATTAAAATGGTACCAGACACTGTCCAAGGTGCTGGTAATATAAATGTAGAAAGACTCTTCCTGACATGTAACATGGTGATATCATTGCATAGTTTGAAGGAAAGGGAACAGGCATCTTTAGCCTCTTCTCCTACCATTCTCTAAAGAAGCTTCCATGCTATTACAAAAACAAAATTCTCCATCCCTGAGTTTGGGGCATTTTCTCTGCATGTCCCTCATGCATGGAATGCTTTCTCTTCCCTACTCTGACAACCAACCTCCCTGACTTCTTTAAATTCCAACTAAAAGCTCACCTACAAGAAACCTTCCTTAATTCCTCTTATTCCTATGACCTCCCCACTCTTAACTATTTCCTATTTATCCAGTATATAACTTGATTTTTATATTTGTTATCATGTTGTCATTTCCATTAGATTATAATCATCTTGAGAATAGGAACTCTGTTCTGCCTTTTTTGTTGTTTCCCCAGGGCTTAGCACTATGCCTGGGACATAGTAGGCACTTATAAATTGTTTACTGATTGATTGATATGATGATAGCTAGCATTTATTTAGCACTTTAAGGATATAAAGATTCTTTACATATTTCAAGTTATTTTGTCCTCAAAGCAATTCTATGAGACATGGACAATTATCTTTCCCATTTTCGAGAAAAAGAAATTGAACATGAGAGAATAGCTTGCAATGGCTACACAACTAAGTTATTATCTGAGACAACATTTCAGTTCATATCTTCATGGCTCCAAGTGCATCTCTCTAATAATAATAATAAATAGTATTTCTATAGTCCTTTAAGGTTTGTTATTTTATAAATATCATCTAATTTGATGCTTTACAACAACACTGGGATAGCGGTCTTTTTATTATTCCATTTTATAGATGAAAAAACTGAGGTAGAAATAGGTTAAAGCAACCTACCTAGAGTAGCATAGCTAGTAAGTATCTGATGCCAATTTTTTTATCTCAATTCTTCCTATTTATGTCTAGTCCTCTATCCACTGTATTCTCTAGTTGCCCTCTTAAAAAAATAAAGAAAAATTCTAGTTAGGTCTGCTAGCAGACTCTGCATAAATGATAGAACTTTTTGTTGTGTCACTTCAATTGTGTACAACTCTTTGTGACTTTGGGGTTTTCTTGGCAAAAATGACAGCTCAATGGTGCAGTGGGTGGAGTACTAGCCCTGAACTCAGGAGGACCTGAGTTCAACTCTGATTTCAGATACCAGTTGTATGACCTTGAATGAGTCACTTAATCCTAATTACCTTATATCTAAAGTCACCTCCAGTCATTCTGATTTATATATGACCATGGGGGGGAGGGGGGCTAGTTGACACAATGGATAGAGCACCAGCCCTGGGGTCAGGAGGACCTGATTTCATATCTGGCCTCAGATACTTAATAATTAACTAGCTGTATGACCTTAACCCCATTGCCTTATAAAAACATAAACAAAAAAACATATCTGACCACTGGACCCAGATGACTCTAGAGGAGAAAGTGAATCTAGTGACACAGCACCACAACCCCTCACTCAAATCCAGTTCATGTGCTTGATGCAGCATCACTTCCCTGATTCGAAAATGAAGCACAAACATTATTATTATATCTTGGCAAAGACAATGGGGTGATCTTGAGCTTATCTTACAAATGAAGACAGTGACTTGTTAGCTAGTAAGTAGCTAAGACTGGAATAGAATTCAGATTTTCCTGACTCCACACTCATCATTTTATCCACTGAATCTCTTGGCTATGCAACCATAAAGATATTACTCTATATTGTATCCAGTAACAGTAGCAGGAGAGAATGGTATATGGAGGGATGACAACTTCCTATGTCTTCTTGCTTAGCAAAGAAGTTCTGTGGCTCCTAATTGTATTTCCAACTTTAGCTTGTCTACATTTTGTGAAGTGATAATAAGTACAATTGATTCAATAATATCTGATTTCAATAAGCCCTTAAAAGAAACTTTTGCCCACTTTTCTCCCCTGTTTGTATCTTAAGATAATTTTTGTGCCTTCAGTGATCTTCCAAGCTGCCTGGAAAACTCAATTTTCATGTCTCAGGCTGCACTCATCTTACGGCTTTCCACACAAATTAACTATATGCCTGTCACAGTCCAATCCATTTAGACTCCCCAAAGCAACTTGTTGAGAAATGGGTGAGAATCCATAGAAGCAGTAAACAATGAGCCTGTTATGACCAGGATCTACTTGGCCCCATCTTCTTGCTGCTGGTGCACATTTGGGGTTGAGTTTCAGACTGATGTTCTTGGACCTCTCAGGATGTGGGTGTCAGTGTTGTTTTTTATAACCTGAATTCAATCATTTTTCTAGTCTAATCCACCTGAGAAGATTTAAGTATTTAGCTGCAAGCACAGCAGGACTGATATCTGAATCAAAAAGAACAGCATGAGGACATAGGCTGCTTTATCTAATTGCATTTGGAGAGGAGGTCCATTGATTAAAAAAATTTTTTTTTACCTACTCACCCATTGCCAAACAGTCTTCTGGATTCAAGGGTTAACCCCTCCCTGATGAGACAGCTATAGGTCATATCCTCAGCAAGAATTTATAGTACTATTTTTCAGTTTTGTTTTTTGCTCTGGGTCTATATTTTTATTGTCATTGGGAAATTTACTCCACAAATGGCAATTAATAACCAGTATACAGCTTACAGGGGCAATTACATGGCACAGTGGATAGTAATGGGCCTGGACACTTAGATCCTGGCCTCAGACACTTATTAGCTGCGTGACCCTGGGCAAATCACTTAACCCTGTTTGTCTCAGTTTCCTCATTAGAAAAAATGAGCTGGAGAAACCAGTAGTAAACATTCCATTATCTTTGCCAAGACACCCCTAAATGGAGTCACAAAAATTGGGACATGACTGAAAAATTACTGAAATATTGCAACTTATAGTCTTAGAGTATAAGAACTCATTTGACTTGCCCAGAGTCATACAGCCAGTATGTGTGAGAGTCAGAATTTGAAGCCAACCCTACCTGAGTGTGAGGACTCTCCACCTGTTGTGCCATCCCGAGGAATGGTTCTAGGTTCATGACAGGAAAAAAAAACACTTCATTCTGCCTCAGTCTAGCTGTGTGACCTTTTACAAATGATTGAACTTCTGTCAACCTCAGTTTCTTCCTTTGTAAAATGAGGATTAATAGCAACTAACAAGCCCTTCCAAAAAAAGGGTTGTATTGTGAGGATCAAATGAATGAGATATCAATGTAGAACATTTATAAGTCTTAAAGAAATGCTAGCTTTTGTTGCTGCTGCTATCATCATCATCATCATTATTATTATTATTAATTCATTCAATAAACATTTATTAGGTTTCAATTATGTTTTACCTACTTTATTAAGCATTAGAGATACAAAAAGAGAAAAAAAGACAAAATCTGCCCTCAAGGAGTTATTAATCTGGTGGGGAAAATCATATATCATATATGTGATTTTCCCCACTAGATGTTTCATATATATGTATGTATATATATATATATATATATATATATATATATATATATATAGTGTGTGTGTATGTATGAAACAAATAAACAAATATATACAAGGGAAAACTCAATTTTCATGTCTCAGGCTGCACTCATCTTACAGCTTTCCACACAAATTAACTATGTGCCAGTCATAGTCTAATCCATTTAGACTGCCCAAAGCAACTGCTTAAGAAATGGGGGGGGCATCTTAGGCACAGTTACAATGAGCCTGTTATGGCCAGAACCTGCTTGACCCCATCTTCTAGCTATAGAGAAGGGAAGCTATATAGATAATAAATGGAAATAATTAAAAGAGAGAAGGACCTGGAATGAAGAAGCGTTTGGGGAAACTCCTATAGAAAGAAGGCTTAAAGTTGGGACTTGAAGGAAGCTATGGAGGTCAGTATTTAAAGCAGAGGAGGAGAGAATTACAGTCATGGGGCACAGACAGAGAGAGAATATCTGCAGCCAAGAAATGGAATGTTTTGTTTATGGAACAGCCAAAAAGTCAGTGACACTAAATTGAAAAATGGGGTGGAAGGGAAGGGGCAGCTAGATGTAAAGTGGATAGAGCAACAGTCCTGGAGTCCAAAGGATCTTAGTCCAAATCCAGAGTCAGACACTTGATAATGACTACCTACATTACCTTGGGCAAGTCAATTAACCCCATTCCCCCACTCAAAAAAAAAAGGAAAGAAAAGAAAAGTAGGTTGGAAGGTAGAGAAGGAAGGGGTTAAGTTATGAAGGATTTTGAATGCCAAACACAGCATCTTGTATTTGATCTTGGAGGTAATAGGGAGCTCCACTGAAATTTATTGAGTAGGGAGGGTCATGGCAAGCATGTACTTTAGGAAACTCACTTTGTTGGCTGAGTGGAGAGAAGAGACATGAGACAGGCTGCCCCACCAGTGGGCTACTGAAATATTCCAGACATTATGTAAGAAGGATCTGCACCTGCAGTGTCACAGGAAAGATGTTACAAAGATAAAATTGATAAATCTTCACAATAGACTAGATATGGGAAGTTAAGATACAGGAAGAAATCCAGACTTCATCTCTTTGGATCTTAGTTTTCTCCTCTGCACAATAGGAATCGCAGGATTGTGTAACACATCTTGAAAGTGTTGGGTAAACATTACTTGTCATTGTTATAGTCCAACCTTGCAATCCCATCTATAGGGCATCAATGATGCCTTGATTTCTATTTAGTTTCTAACATCTTGAATGGCTGCCAGAACACTAGGTTTATTTGAGCTGCACATCAATAACTCAAAGTGAGGAGCCTGGAATACATATACCAAACATATAAAACTTTTAGATACGCACGTGGCTATGTATGGTTGCATTCATACATGTAAATACATGTAAATAAATACTTTGTATTTTGATTGTATATGTGTACTGATAAATATATGCATACATTAAACTTTCCTTTTTATATATGAATATGTGTTATAGTCTATTTGTTACTTTAATTTTAATTTGAAATTACTCTGTATATAGATAAAATATGTTAGTATTTTATATATAGTACTAAATATAATATATAAGTATATGGTGTGCTATACATTTATATATGTATGCATAGTGCACATATCCATACTCATACATGTGATATGTAATATAGCAAAAATTACATTGAATTTTGGGAATGGTATATGTCATGTATTTATATAAGATCATATCCACACATACATATAACATGCATATATAAACATCTCTATATTTATGTAATATATATATAAACTTTATTCAATTTCTTTCTTTAAATTTATTTATTTTCATCCATATATACATGTATATTTTTAAGTTACAAAATTTCTTTCCACTCTCCCTTCCCATCCCCCTCCCCTCAGCAGCAGTCAGCTTAGCATTATGCACTCGTATTTTGATAAACATGTTTACAGATTAGTCATTTTTGGTAACAGGAATTAGGATTAAGAGAAAGAGATTCATAAAAGATAATTTTTATAAAGTCTTCAGATTTTGAAGGATTGTTTTTTGTGTATGTTTTATTTTGTTTTGTTTTTCTTCCTCTGGATGGGGATAATATAGACCGTAGCCAGTCTAATAGCCAGTCCTAGCTCTCGGGACTGCTGAGAAGAGCTGCTTCTGTCAAGGTTGTTCAACTCATAGTGTTGTAGTTGATTGTTCCCTTAGTTCTACTCCCTTCACTCGGCATCAGATCCCATAAGTCATTCCATGCTTCTCCAGAGTCCAACCATTTATGGTTTCTTATAGAACAATACTATTCCATAGTATTCATGTACCATAACTTGGTAAGCCATTCCCTCCCAATTTATGGGAATCCCCTCAATTTCCAATTCTATTTCACTCAAAAAGAGCTGCTATGAAAATTTTGGAACATGTAACACTTTTCTCTTTTTTTTTATAATTTCTTCTGGATATAGAATGAGAATTGGAATTACTGGGTCAAAGGGTGTGAACAGTTTTATGCTCTTTGGGCAGAGTTCCATAATGCAACAATGTCCCAATCCTCCCACAACCTCTCCAACTTGGATCATTTTCCCTTTTTGCTCATCTTGGCCCGTCTGATAGGTGTGAGATGATATCTCATTGTTGTTTTAATTTGCAATTCTCTAATCAATAATGATTTGGAGCATTTTCATATGATTATATATAGCTTTGATTTCTTCATTTGAATACTCTCTGTTCATGTGCTTTGACCATTTATCAATTGGGGAATGACTTGTGACCTTAGAAATTTGATGTAATTCTCTATATATTTTAGAAATGAGACCTTTATCAGAACTCTTAGTTGTGAAGATTGCTTCCCAGCTTTCTTCTTCCCTTCTAATTTTGGCAGCATTGATTTTAGTAGTGTAAAACCATTTTTAATTTAATACAGTCAAAATCATTCATTTTGCAGTTTATAATGTGCTCTAATTCTTGTTTGGTCATAAATTTATCCCCTTGCCATAGATCTGATAGATAGAGTACTTTCTTGAGCTATTAATTTTTTCTCTGGTATCACTCTTTATGCCTAAATCCTATTCTCCTCAGTTTTTGTCTTGCATTTTGTTTGTGTTTATATACACAAATAATTACCTTTTATCCATATATGAATATATTTAAATATATCATGTATTTATAACCTTGTATTTAATTTTACCTTGAATTAGCTCTGTGAATATATAAATTATAAATTTACTCTAATAGATGGATAGATAGAAAATACATTTACAACCATTTATTCTAATAGATGGATAGATAGAAAACACATTTTTGTATTTTTGTATTTCAGGTATGTGTATATAATATATATATATATATATACACATATAACCATATATATATATATGTGTGTGTGTGTGTGTGTGTGTGTGTGTGATGCTCACAGATATATTACCTTGTACCCAATTTTAGCTTGTATTTTGTATATTTGTGCTAATATCTATATACAAAAACTCATATAATTACCTTTTATTTATATCTAAATATATAATACATAACTATATATAATCTCTTTATTATCTTGTATTTAGGTGGTATGTATATGTTTTATTTATACCAAATACATAGATGTGTGTGTGCAATATCTATGTACATTGAATATGCACTATAGACATATATAATCTTTTAAAAGTTTGTGTATATATTTGTTCATGTATGCATGCATAATTACCTTTTATTTATATATGAATGTTTACTTAGTATGTTTATTACCTTAGATTTAGTTTTCTATATATAATATATACAATATTATATATCTTTTATCTATTTATCTGTCTCTCTGTCACATCCCACTGTTTAGCATTCCAGTCTATTGATTACATGTCCTCAATTTGTCCATGAATTTTCATCAGCCAGGGTTGCCTATGCATGCATATATGACACCAGAGAAATGGAACTTCAATAGTTCAATTCTTCGTACTTTTATTAAGCTCCTGTGCTAACAGCTGGTGATCCAAACACAAAAAGCCAATAGCCCCACCCATAATAGAGATTAAACCCATTTATAGATTATGACATTTAAAAAGAAATGGCTCCATTGGCAAGGATCCATTAAGCACTTACAATGGGCTGATCACTCTGGGCCAGCCATTGACAATGGAAAACCTACAAGTGAAATCCTCTGTCTTCTAAGGAGCTATGCACCTATTATAGTAAATATTGAATAAATGAATACTTCTTAACTGAGTGACTCGCCTGTCTGAAAAACAATAAACCTACATAAGTGAATATATAAGATTTGCAAATTAAATAGGAGGTGATTTGCAGAGAAGGGGGCACTAGCAACCTGGAGGGGAGGGAGATTAAAGACCTCACATGTGAGGGACAATATGCCCATGTTAGGATACCTATTATACATATATATATAAATATATATATATATGTATGTATATATATATATATATGTATGTATGTATAATCAATAGGAGAAATGCAAGATCAACCCAAGGCAGTTAAATGAAAGGGAGGGAGGGAGTGGGGACGCTAGAAATGTCAGAAGAAGAGTTTCTTCAAGGGAGAAATAAAGAATTCTGGAAACAGAAGTGGGGAGGATATACATTCCAAGCATGGGGGACAGTTATATAATAGCACAGGAAAACAGAAAAGAAAAAGACAAAAGACAGTTTCTACCCTCAGAGAGCTTCCAAACTAAAAGGAGCATAGAAAGGCATATAGAATGGAGGAGAGCTGTATGTGAAGAACAGAGTTCAGAGAGTGTTGAGAGTATTGATAGAGGATTAATGGGAAGGAGACAACTCAGTGGAAACAGTGCTAGTCTGGAAATTTCCTCTTCCTGAGTTCAAATTTTGGCTCAGACATCTACTTCCTGTATGACCCTGGGCAAGTCATTTAATCATGTTTGCCTCAGTTTCCTTATCTGTAAAATGAACTGCAAAAGGAAATGGCAAACCAATCCAGTATCTTCAAAAGAAAACCCCACAGCCATAACAATAGCAGTAATACATGATGGAACTGGAAAGACAGATTGAGTCTTGGGTTGTGAAGGATTTCAGTGATAGAGTTCTATTTTTTACTGAATGCAAAAGGGAGCCACTAAAACTTCTTAAATATGCCATGTTCATACCAGTCCTTAATGAAAACCATTTGGCAGCTATGTGGAAGATGGACTGCCAGGAGTGGGGAGAAAACTGCCTTAGAAGGCTATTGTAGTATTCAGGGTGAGAGATAATAATGGGGCTTGAACTAAAATCATAACAATGTTTTTAAAGAAAAGAAAAAGATATAAGAGATGTGGAAAAGGTAGAAATATAGAAAGTAATTTTGGGACAGAGTCAAAGCACAAATACCTGGGGAAATCAGAAAAGACACTATTGTACACTCATTCTCAGTTGTATCTGATTCTTCAGGACCCCATTTGGGGTTTTCTTGGCAGAAATACTGGAGCAGTCTGCCCTTTACTTCTCCATCTTATTTTACAAATGAGAAAACTGAGGCAAACAGGGTGAAGTGTCCTTCCGAGGTTCACACAGCTAGTAAGTATCTGAGACCAGATTTGAACTTCTCACTTCAAGCTTGGCTCTCTATTCATTGTGCCACCTAGCGCTAGTGTTTTCCCTTAATTCATTTTCTCCAGTTTATCCTGTATTTAAATTTTTTGTACATAATTGTTTATATGATGTTTTCTCCACTGGACTGTGAGCTACTTGAGAGCAGAAAGTGTTTTGACATTATATGTAGCCCTTGGAAATAGAGGCATATGGGGTGTTCAGGGAGGGCTAGTAATTCCCTGCGTGAGGATGGGTGAGCCTTTTTCAGGGCTGCTTATCCACCATGGTGTCCACCTTCACTCAACTTTCAACAGTAGTTCCAAGGAACTGTAGCACACATAGCAGCCACACCCTACTAAACCATTTTGGAAAAATGGGCTACCTGAGCTTGTGGGTAACCAACAGACCTCAAACCTGTTAGTCAGTTAGGGTAATGTGTACCTCAAAACAGGTGAAGACCTGGTAAATGAGAAAGGGAGAACAATTTGTTCCAATGACTATAAAGTTGACTGAAGAAGGCACTGAGGAGGCTTAGAACTTGGTTACCCTGATCTTATTGGAAATGTTCCTATTTTATCCCCATTACATAGATACTTCTTAGTATTTTAAGGAAAAATCCATTTATTCTTATAGTTTCTAGTGTTTTTAAAGGAAATGGATGTTATATTTTTATCAAAGATTTTTTTCAGCATCTATTGAAATAATCATATGATTTCTGTTGTTTTTGCTATCTCACTTATGTTGAGTGTTTTCTTAATGTTGAGCTATCCCTGCCTAGCTGATGTAAATCCTGCCTGATCATGGTATATTATCCTACTAATAACTTGCTGTAATCTCTTTGCTAAAATTTTATTTATGATTTTGGAGATGGCAAAAAGGGAAAATGACCAATGTTGGAGAGGTTGGGGGAGGATTGGGACATTAATGCATTACTGATGGAGTTGTGAATTGATCCAACCATTTTAACGAGCAATATGGAACTATGCCCAGGGAGTGATAAAACTGATCATACTCTTTGACCCAGCAATTCCAATTCTAGGCCTATATCCAGAAGAAATCATAAAAAAATATTGGGAAAGGTCCCATGTCCCAAAATATTCATAGCAGCTTTTCTTGGTAGTGGCAAAGAATTGGAAACTGAGGGGATACCCATCAAATGGGGAATGGTTGAACAAGCTATTGAAATGAACATTATGGAACACTATTGTTCTATAAGAAACTATAAATAGTCAAACTCTAGAGAAGCATGGAATGCATTACAGGATCTGATGCTGAGTGGAGGGAGCAGAACCAAGAGAACAATCTGCACTTGACTACAATATTGTGAGTTGAACAACCTTGATGGATGCAGCTCCTCTCAGCAGTTCAGAGAGCTGAGACAATGCTATCCTGCCCAGAGGAAGAAAAAACAAAACAAAACAAAACAACAAACCTTTAAAATCTGATGAACACTACGTTCACTTTTTAAAAAATTTCTCTTGTGCACTTCTTTCCCTTAGTCCTATATCCTCATAACAAAAATGACTAATCTATCAACAAGTTTAACATATATGTGTAAGTACAATACTAACATGTTAGCCACTGGGGGGAGGGGTAAAACTTTCATAACATGTATTTGGAAAAATAAAATATCAATCAAAAAGGAATTTGATCAGACATCAAAGTTGCCAAGGTCATCCACTGCATCCTTTGCCATTGCCAATCATCTTGACTTTCCCCCCAATGACTCAAGAAGAAAGAGTGAGGCTGATGACTTTGCACAACTCTGTCTTACTTAAATCCCATTTATATTCAAGTAAATACATCATCCTATGATGTCATTGGTCCTATTCAGAAACAAAAGATGAACAACAGCTCCAGAATTAGTACAGTGTTCTGCAAAGAATATACTCTAAATAAATAGTAGTTGACTGATTGACATCTTCCTTAGAGCCTAAATTAAAGGAGAGCAAGAAGGTGCATATTGTTGAGAGGATTTGAGATATAGATTTGACAAATGGCATGGAAAGTGTTCACAATGGATGTTTATTTTCTTGGTAAACATGAAGTAAATGCAAAGCTTTAATTAGTTTAAAAATGCAAGATGATAGCATAAATAATAGACATTCTCTCTACCCAGTCCCTAAAGTCTCCTCCCAAACTCCTGGGTTAAGAAGTCTAAATGTCTCCATATGCTCATTGTTGACTTAGTGTAGCACTCAATCTAGGGGGACAGTGAAAGGTGAATTCATCAATTGTTCATTGCAGAATACTGTTCATTGAAGAATACTGTTTCTAAATATCTAGAATTAAGAATTCTACAGTCAGGGCAGCTAGGTGGTGCAGTGGATAGAGCACTGGCCCTGGAGTCAGGATGACCTGAGTTCAAATCTGACCTCGAACACTCCATAATTACCTAGCTGTGCGACCTTGGGCAAGTCACTTGATTACATTGCCTTGCCAAAAAAAAAAAAAGAATTCTACAGTCACTCTTTTCTGGCATGGGGGAGGAGCAGAACCTCTCAAAGGACTGCCAGATCCCACTGAATCAAGTCAACATGGATTCAAATATATTTCAGTGTCCACCAGACCATCAGAAGAAATAAAGTCTAGGAAAAATCTCTGCCTTTATAGTCATTGAAACTCTTTTTTTCCTCTCTGTCTTTTACTTCTTTCTAATTTGAACCTTTTCCTCTCATCTCTCCTATGACCTAGTGCAGCCTCCCACCTGGCACAGTGAAAACATTCTCATTCAACCAGAGTCCACACTGAATTAAGATACTCTCATTCTGCTTTTTCCAGGCTAATAGAGAATACAATTCACATGAAGTATTTCCCAAAATAGGACAAACTTGAAAAGAATCAACATGCCTATTATCAACATGGCTCAGTAGATTAAGGGTCAGTCATAATGACCTTGATTCAAATCCTCCTGTTCATGCTTCCTTAGATATTGACCATGGACAAGTCATTTTATTTTTTGAGATTCACTTGCAAATTATGGATGATAATATTTTTATTAACTACCTTTCATTATTATTGTGTAGAGCAAATGACGTAACACATGTTATATAGCCTTTTGCAAATTTTAAGGCACTACATAATTAAGGTTTTCTTGCTCCCATTCTATATGAGTGGAATTTGGTAAAAACTAGCACCTCCCCCCAAAATCACCAAGAAAAAAAATTGACCTGAAGCTTATCTTTAATTATATTTAAATCAGAAGGTTTAACTGAATGTATTGACATTTACGCTAAGGAATTAATTGACATTCTATTAACCTCAGCCAACAAATTAATTTGTTAACATTGGACTGTGAGAGCTGGAAGGTTACAGCACAATTATATATCGACCACAGGATATATCAAATCTTTTTTGTTTTTGTTTTTGTTACTTAGGGTATAAAAAGTGAAGCCCAAAATGACAGAAACTTTTCTTAATATTGAGAATCAAGTAAATAGATATGTATGTAGTTTTGCCTTTTTTTCATAAAATAAAAATATTGGTACCTAGCAATTTCCATTGGTTAAGTCAGATAAAAGTTAAGAAAATCATTATTCTGTTGTTATTTCCTTTAGCTGATAATCTTGTTGGTATTTCCAAATAATCAGAGAATATTGTTTTTCCCTGCCTAACCAATTGAAAGCAACATTTATAAGAGATCACAGTTGGCTTCAGGGAAGATGTCAAGTATCTTAAAAGTATCTTGGTGTTTCTCAGGTAAAGAATTAGTCCAGTCCTATCATTTTTACAAATAAAACAATTCCAGTGAAGTGAAGGATTTGACTAGTGCCACACAGCAAGGAAGTTATAGTTCTAAGATGAAAACTTATTGCTAGCTTCAAGTCTGGTGAAGCTCCTACCCAAGTTTCACATAATCTCATAGTTGGAAGAAGGCTAGAGGCCATCTTCTCAAATAAGACTACCATCTCCCCCATATAACATATGTAGTAATCATCAAGCCTCTGCTTAAAATCCTCCAGTGAGGGGTAAGGAAGGGGAAAACGAGAATATCTCCATTGACAACCCATTCCACCTTGCAACACCTCTGACTCTCATATTAATTCTAAATTTGCCTCTGCATCTCTATTCCTATTTCTTGGGCTAAATATTCAGTAAACAAAGATATTTTAAATCAAGACACTGCTAAGCAGAGGTGATACAAAGAAAAGCATAGTCCCTGTCCTCAAGGAACTCACATATGGGAAAAAATGCAAAAAAAAAAAGACGAGTTATTGAGTCAGGCTTGACTCTTCATGATACCAAAGATAGTGGAATGACTTGCCATTTCCTTCTCCAGCTCATGTTTTATGTAGATAAACTGAGCTAATCAGGATCAAGTGACTTACCTAGGGTCACACAACTTTTAAGTGTCCAAGGCTGTATTTGAATTCAGGTCCTCCTGATTCCAGGGCAAATACTTTATCCGAATACTTTATTTACCTAGATGCCACCTAGTGAATGAGTTGGAGCTAATCTCAGAGAGAAAGCCTTGGCTTAATCTGTCCTTGGTGCTGAACCCTTCCATTACTGAAGGGCAGCAAATAGCTTCCAGATAATTGTTTCATTTTTGTCTTTGTATTACTGATGCCTAAGCAAAAAAAAAAAAAAAAAATAAGATGCTTAATAAATGTTGGTTGTTGGGGTCAGCTAGGTTGCACAGTGGATAGAGCACTGGTCCTGGAGACAGAAGGTCCTGACTTCAAAGCCACCCTCAGACACTTAATAATTACCTAAATTACCTAGCTGTGAGACCTTGGGTGAGTCACTTAACCCCATTGCCTTGAAAAAAAAACAAAAAATGTTGGTTATTGATTGATCATATCCTTATCATATGTTCCCTCAATTAATTTGTATATGTCTGAAATCCAAACCCTTCCCAATCAGTTGGTTTGTTTTGGAAACTATATTGATTGTGGACTGCTAGTTTTGTGTGTGTATGTTTGAGTTCAGGGTCATACACTCCTACCAGTTATATACATGACCATTGGGTACAGTAAGTGAGGTCCAAGCCAATCCCTAATCTCATGGGGTTTGGGGGGGAAGTAGTCCTTCTGCCATAATCTTTCCAAGTACTGAAATTTTCTCCTCAAGCTTTCTTATTTTTGACTTTTCTGTCTACAATATTCTTCTGCCATCTCCCTTGCACAGAGAATGACCTAATGAGATATTTAATTGAAAAGGACACTTTGGAGATAGTCCAATGTATCAAAAATCATCTAAAATGGCATTTGTGTAGACATCAATAATAAAAAAGGAATAAAAAGAATGATACTAGATTTTTAGCACAGATGGAAAGAGGGAATTCATAGGACATTTCCTAATGTCTAAGAGAAATGTACCAATGATTAAAGGATTATAGATCAAGAACTGGAAAGTAAATTGGAAAACACTGAGTCAGCCCCCCCCCCTCACAAATCTGAGTGAGCTATATTTAAGGGATTATGGGGGTCACCTTTTCTTTTTTTAGGTTTTTTTGCAAGGCAGATGGGGTTAAGTAGCTTGCCCAAGGCTACACAGCTAGGTAATTATGGGGTTAAGTGGCTTGCCCAAGGCAACACAGCTAGGTAATTATTAAGTGTCTGAGATCGGATTTGAACCCAGGTACTCCTGACTCCAGGGCCAGTGCTTTATCCACTGCACCACCTAGCCGCCCTCTCTCCAGTTTTTGCAGTTGAGGAAGTAAAGACTCAGAGGGAAGGGAAATGATTTTCTGAGATCAACACACACACAAAAAAAAGAAGTTGAAATATGCTTCATGAATGCCAGGGTCATTACTGTTTTGAATAAACAGTCAAAGGCAATACTACACCCTTTTCCCTTTTGAGATCTTATATCTAGAAGGGATTATTAATTCAACAACCTCATTTTCTAATTGAGGAAACTAATGACCAGAAAAGTAACTTATCTAAAGTTATACAAATAGTAAATTGGGAATTTGGACCCAAGTATTTTGCTATCTAGTCCTTTCTAATGTTTCATTTAGGTATACAGAATGATTCAAATGGTCTATTAATTTTCCTCTCTCCACTAGTTCCACCACCTAGTCCTTAGGGTTGCATCTAAGACTTTAAACAATAGCCTATAGCATCTCAGGTACCAATTTATGCTGATAATTACTATGGCAGGAATGTTCACTATCTCTGAGGCTGCATAATTTGAGATTTTTAGGAAGAAATTTCAACAGGAAGACATCTGGAGGGAATCATCTCTCCTCATCTAAAAGTGACTATGTTTATAAATATATCCTCATGTGAATATGAACAATTTGGCCCTTTAAAGTACACTTTTATATTTGCTTTTAGCCACCTGTCTTTTTTTTCCCCCCTTAGCGAACATTTTTAGAGAGACTTGTTCAGAGAGTCCAAAGTCATTTCCTTTCAGGGAACAGTTTTGGCTGTTCAGCAATAGAATGCTCAGTATCTATTTCTCACATGCATCTCGATTACATACTTTCCTTTGCCTGCTTCATGCCTTCCACCTTACTTAATCACATAATGGTCAATGGAGTTATTTCAATATACATTTATTGAGTGACTACTGCATACAGGGCAGTGTATGCAGTGTATTTCATTACAAGGGATAGGAGATACAGAGTTTGGCTAGGACATATTTCTCGTTCTCAGATACATACAATCCGAAAAAGAATTGAAGAGGTATTGAATCTAATGGATAGATTCAAACCCACATCTTCTTGGCTTCATGGCTGGTGCCCTCTCTATTACATCACACATCATTTTTCTGGGCTTCAGCTAGGTGATGCAGTGGATAGAGCACAGGCCTCAGACTCTAGTGGACTGGAGTTCAAATCCAGCCTCAGATTCTTACTAGCTATGTGACCTTGGGCAAGTCATTTAACCCTGACTGTCTCATATCCAGGGCCATTTCCATTCATCTTGATTCATTTGTGACCACTGAATTCAGATGGTTCTAGAGGAGGAAAATGGGGTGGGTGACTTAGCACAGCAAGCCCTTACTCAAAACCAAATCATGTGCATCATCTCCCTGAAGTCAAGGTCTTCTTCAGAAAAGAAGGACAAATAGGTTCTGAAGTTACTAAGATATGGTTTTAAGTGTTATCTCTGACACATCCTCTGTGATTCACTCTGGGTAAGACATAATATCATAGGATTATAACTTTTGAACTGGTATAAAATTGAGAGACCATGAAGGGCAACCACACCACTTCATGGAAGATAAAGATAAAGTGGAGAGAAGTAATAGCTTGCCCAGCATTACTCAGCTACTGCAGAGTCTTAGGTAGAATTCAAACCCACATCTTCTTGCTTTCATGGCTGAGGCCCTCTTCTACTTTATCAGGCATCATTTTTGTGGGCTTTAGTTTTCTTATCTGTAAAATTTGAATACTAATACCTATGGTTCTCCATGAATTTTGGCCTTAAAATGATATTTAGGTTAAATATGTATTAACCCTCAGAGTTTGTTATAATAAGGGTAAATATTAACCTTCATGATTTGGCCTTAAGAAAGAGCAAATCAGAATTAGGTTAACATATACATTTATTAATATTTCGTTAATATTCATTATTCCAGTGTGCCTGAGGGGTGGGGAGTTTGACTAGAGAGCCAAACCCCCAAAGATAACTTTGAAAAGGGATTTTTAAATACATTCCACTATCTGAAGGTGGGATCTGAAAAGCCATTTCTGACTTGTCCATCAAAGAAAAGAAGTGGCCTTCAACTTAGAATGGGGGCTGGCTATCAAACATACTTACTAGGTGTATCTAGGAGGTCCTGCCTGGAGGGTTGACTCTTCCCAAACTTATCAGTTATTGCCAGAACCTCCCAAGTGAGAATCTCTCCTTCTCCCTCCAGGAGCTTACCATACAAAAAGTGAGCCTTAGAGTCATTAGAACCTACCTCACAGGATAGTTGTCAAAACCAAATGTTGTTACTTTTATTCTATTGCTGTGTTTCCCCTGGAGCCTCCTTTTGTGAAAGGACCTGTTCTTGACTTTCTGGACTTCAAAATCATGCCTTTTATGGTTAGTTTCAGTTCTATCTGACTCTTCATGATCCCATTTGGGGTTTTTCTTGACTGGGTTACTGGAGTGGTTTGCCATTTCCTTCTCAGACTCATGTTGCAGATGGAGAAACTGAGGCAAACAGGGTTAAGTGACTTGTCCAGGATGACACAGCTCTTAAGAGCCTGAGGCTGGGTTTGAACTCAGGTCTTTCTGATCCTATATCTAGTTCTTTATCCATTACACCAACTAGCTGACTCATCATGAAACTTTCTCCAGGGCCTAGAGTCTCCTTGCCCTAAAATATATACATCACAGCCTGAACTTCCCTCCTTCTGGAGGCTTCATTTTGTAGAAAGGTCAGCTGTCTTCATTCTCCTTCTGGCCTTATTCCTGATTTTTAGGAGTTAATAACCTTGCCACCTAGTCAGGCATCTTACTTCCACAATCCCATTCTTGTCCTCAACTTCTTCCTCTGTACTGTCTTCCCCCATTGGAATATAGGCCCTTTGAAAGCAAGGATTGTCTCCCCCAAGCCTGGCCTTAAATCTGTATTTGCAGTGCTTAGAGCAGAGCCAAGCATACAGTAAGTATTTAATTATTGCTAGTTTACTTCATTCAAATAAAATAATTTGTGTAAAACCCATTTCAAATGTTAAGAGTGCTCTGTAAACATCAGTCATTCCTATAGCTGAGTTTGGAAATACACTCCCAAATTAGTAAACTGTTCATATTCTGACCCAACTATTCTGCTACTAGGCCTATGCTCTAAAGAGATAAAAGAAATAGAAAAAAGACATATTTGTACCAAAATATTTATAGCATCTCTTTTCCTAGTAGCCAAAAAATAGAAACTAAGAGGGTTTGTTGAAAAATGGATATGCAAATTATGAGATGTGAACGTTATGGAATGTTTTTGTGCCAAAAGAAATAATGAAATGAATAATTTCTGAAGAAACTAGGAAGGTCTGGATGAACTGAGGCAAAGGGAAGTAAGCAGAACTAGGAAAACAATTTACATAACAACAGTATCAGGAAGAAAAAGCAAGTTTGAAAGGTTTTGGCAATGCTTACAGTAGAATATAGATAAAACATGCCACTCACTCATCTTGGACAAGTGATGAATTTGCAGTGATGAATGAGACAGATATGTCTGGTTGAGGCTAATATGGGAATTTGTTTTACTTCCCTATAAATGTCTGTGGGGAGGGCTTTATTTTTCATTGGTGTTGTTAAATTGGGGAGGTGAGGCAGGCAGTGGGAGAAACAGATTAAAACACATCTAAAATTAATGAATAAAATATTTTAAAGATAGATAGAGCAGGTTGAACTAAAAAGGACACTTTCCTTCCAGATCTAGGTGTTTGATTTTACCAGATTCCCACAATTTTACCAATATTTTCCAAAAACATCTGAGGTATCCCTCCTCAATCTTCTCCCTTTCCTCCCAAGCTGCTATAGACCATTTGGTTGGCTTATCCCAGGTGAATTACAGGAGTGAAATCTAGATCTGGAAGGGACTTCAAAAGTCATGTACTTTAGCATTCTTATTTTATAGATGAAGAAACTGAAGCTTAGAAAATTTCAGTGATTTAGCTAAGTTCATACAGGTAGTAAGTGTCAGGGGTAGGATTTGAACTCAGGTCCTCAGACTGCAGAGCTAGAGCTCTTTCCACTGTGCCATGCTATTTGTTTTTGCTTGAATGCCTGCCCTTGATGTTCTCTGGTTCAGATTTTAGCTTTCTCCACATTTTTGGATGTAGTAATAGCTAGAGCCCAAGACCTCAGAACCAACCGATTTTAGAACCCCTTACAAATATAAAAAGAAGAGAAGAAAGGATATGAAAGAACAGATGTATGTATAATAAATCCAAGCATAGCTATTAAGGGAATGGGCAATTTTACATCCTCATAAAGATAGTAGTTTCTATGCTGAAAATGCTAATGAGGAAGTTAAAAATGAGGGAAGTCACTAGAAACTTGACTTCTATGATATTGTCTATTTAATACTTCCTCCCTGGGAATTGTAGGTGGGGTAGGAGGCACAGGGAATCAGGGAATATCTGTATTATTTGGTCACATATCTGGTAAACCCTGTTTCCCAAGGAGTTTGGCCATGGCTGTAAAAAATCTGAGTAAATTCAAATGTCATGACCTCCAAGGCTTTCTGCTTCTGTGGGGAATGTGGACTGGTTGTACCTGACCTGGAAGAAGAGCAGTCAGCCTGTGTCTAGAATGCTGAGAATTCCTAAGCTAGACTTGCCAGACTATGTATCACAGATAAGGTAAATCCAATATATAAGGATTTGATGTAAGCTTGTTATGAGCCACACACTCTGCTAGGTAAGCACTGAAAATACAAAGAAAAGTCAAAAGGTCCTTGAAGTCTATGTCCTCAAGAGGCTCACATTCCAATAAAGTAAGCAAGATGTAAGTAATTATGTACACAAGAGACCTTAGGCTTGTTCTTTTGGGCCTTGGAGGGCAGAACAAGGAACAATGGGCAGAAACTTGTGGGGGTACAGCCTCCGCGGGGTCCTTGGAACCTGACAGGAGGGATAGAGTCAGCAAAATGAGTTGAATCAACAAGTGGGTAAAGGCAGGAGCAGGTTGACTGACTGTCAGCTGCTTGGATTTATCTTTATAGTCTCAGAATCATGTATGTTTCAAGCAAGCAAGCTGAGATCATTTCCTTGGTTACAAGAGTGTACAATTTTCATCAACAATCATATAGTTCATATGGTTACAAGTTTTAATCATGTGATTACAAGTTCAATTAATAATCATATAGTTAATTGATTTCTTATCTGTACTCAGACCATGATGACCTCAACCTGTCTGTTACCTTATTTATTATTACATTGTATAATTGTTAATCATTTATAGTTATTAATTAAGCAATTCTTTTAATGGAGAGTTTCTTATATTTTCTGTGTAAGTAACGTTTTTTGATACACTTCCTTAACAATCTATAGTGAGGGTCTTTATGCTTGTCCACCCATCGGTTAACTCATACAATAACCAATTTTTCTTTCAGGCCTTGTTGGTAGAAACCACAGTTTCTGTGACTTTTTTTCTTCTTTCCCATGAAACTAAGGCTGCTGGAGTTCACATATCAGTCACCTGTACTAACTATTTTCTCACCATCTTTTTCATATATTCCTGTGTATGGTAAGGGGGGCAAAACTATTCATTTCCCTGGAATTCTATCTGACCCATCTTGTATCTGTTTTCCCTGTATATATTCTGACATCTCCTTGGAATTCCCAGTGTTGAGTTTTCCAGAGATTTCATAATGTTGAAGCCTTTTGTATGCCTCAGGGAGAGGCAGTCCTGTTAAATTTGGACAGAGTTTACAATCTGTTTTATTCAAGGAATTTTTCTGAAATCCTTCCTTTATAGTCATTCCACTATTAGGGTGAGTAAATATTGCAATCATGCAAATATTGGTATGCATGGAATCCATATATATACATATATATATATATATATATATATATATATGTATATATGTAGAAGAAGGAAATGTTGTTCCATCAGGCAGTGTGACTGCCTTGAGTCTTCTTGCTACAACTGTTTCAAACAGCTTAGAGACCCTGGCTCCCAACAGAAACTCTAAAGGGAAAATTTGGGCTTTAAATCAAGGAACTTCCCACCAATTAGAGTTTTCTCAAAGTAGACTCACCTTGAAGTGAGAGGAAGAAAAAGAGTCAGAGAGATCAGTTAATGAGTTCTACCTCATTGGACATCTTATATCAAAAGCTGGATTATACACCTTTGTTAGTAGAAACTAGTTTTCAAATATGTTCGAACCAGATAGTCTCTGATTTCCCTCCCAATTCAGATGATTCTGTGATCTTATTTAGCTATCTGAGTTGGAGAACACAATGTTAAATTGCAATCAGGAAGATATGGGTTCAGATTTTGCCTCTGTCTTCTTGCCCTCCTAATGCATTCATCTGTCCTGATAATAAAACTCAAGGATCACTTGGTTTTCTTGTCCATGATGCAGTCAAACTTTCTTATATAAGTTGTCTAATGTAAATATATTGAGAGCCCCTTGATAGCAGGGACTATCTTGCTTTTCCATTTGTTTCTCCAGTTCTTGACACATAAGAAGAATTTAAAAAAAAATATTTTTTAATTTATGGGATAAAATGAGCATCTCCAAAACAAGGTGCAATTAAAAAAAGAAGCTTGTATATGACACTGTAAATCCACTCTTCACAGTTTTCTATTCATTTCAAATATATAACAACATTGTCATCCAAATATTTTTTCCTTATTTTCTTCCCTCCATCCCTTACCCTAGTGATGGCTACCCATTGGGCACAAATAGGTTAAAAATGCATTCATCCGGTCCCTTATTCATTCATTCATTCGGTCCCTTATTCATTCATTCATTCATTCATAATTGTATGTTTTTGGAATAAGTTATTTCACTTCAGTGAGTGAGCCTTAGTTTTCTCAGCTGTAAAACAAGGATACTAACATTTATAGGACCTGCCTCCAGGATTACTGTAGAATGCTGCTGTAACCACATTTCCCAAGCACTTTGGAAGGTTGAAAGTGCTATGTAACTACAGGGTTTATCATCATCATCATCATTATCATCATTCATTATTGGTATTAGTATTCATATTAGTATGATTATAATACCTGTAAGGCATAGTTTCTCAGCAGCCAGATTCTCTCAGGTGGTCTATGCTAATTGCTACTCCTGTCCTTTTTCACTAAATAATTTCCATGCCCAAAATTAAACTTCAGTTACAAGCCTGACCTTTTAGAAAGTGCTCTAAGTGTTTGGAATGTGGCTTGGGGTATTTACCAAGGACAGAGCCATTAAGAGTCTTGATTTGCCTGCTTGGGTTTTTCTTTTTCTTTTTTCAGTTTGCTTTAACATTCACATTGTGGAAGTGCTTTTAGAAAAAATATTCCTTTTTGAACAATATCTCACCAGCTCTCTCTCTGGCATGCTCAAATCCCCCCATTAATGATTGAATTAGGGGACATTTTCTTTTTTTTTTTTGAAAATATGTACATTTTATTTTTTCTAATTATATGTAAAAGTAATTTTAACATTTGATTTTAAAAAATTTCGAGTTTCAAATTCTCTCCTTTCCCCTTGAGATTGCAAGCAATTTGATTTAGATTATGCATATCCAGTCATGTAAAGCATATTTCCATATTAACAATGTTGTAAAAAAAATACCAACCCCCCCCCCCAAGAAAAAAGGTTTTAAAAAAGATATGATTCAAACTCCATCAGTTCTCTCTCTGGAGGTGGAAAGCAGTTTTCATCATAAGTCCTTTAGAATTGTACTGGACTAAGATTGCTGTGAATAACTATAAGTCATTTCAACAGACTTCACCACTGATACTTACTATTTGGGTTGTTAATCATCTTTTTTTTTTTTTTTTTTTTTGCAAGGCAATGGGGTTAAGTGGCTTGCCCAAGGCCACACAGCTAGGTGATTATTAAGTGTCTGAGGTCAAATTTGAACTCAGGTCCTCCTGACTCCAGGGCCAGTGCTCTAGCCACTGCGCCACCTAGCCGCCCCTGGGATGTTATTCAGTAATTTAGGTGCTTTTTTTTCACTTTCCATGATCCCATTATGGTTTTCTTGGCAAAAATACTAGAGTGGCATATCATTTTCTTCTCCATCTCATTTGATAGATAAAGAAACTGAGGCAAACAGGGTAAAATGTCTTACCTAGAGTCATACAGTTAGCATCTGACACTGGATTTGAACTCAGGTTTTCCTGACTTTAGGCCTCAAACTGTAGCCACTGTACCAATTAGCTATCTTACCTTGGGTAGCCTCAAGAAAATCACTCAATCAGGGAGTGGCTAGGTGGTGCAGTGGACAGAGCACCGGCCCTGGAGTCAAGAGTCCCTGAGTTCAAATCTGACCTCAGACACCTAGCTGTGTAGCCTTGGGCAAGCCACTTAACCCCATTGCCCTGCAAAAGCCTAAAAAAAATCACTTAATCTAACTAGGACTCAGTTTCCTCTTCTACAAACCTAGAGGGTTGAACTGATGGCCTCTGATGTTTTTTACAGTTCTAGATCTTTGTATGAAATAGAGTTGAATTGAATTGATGGCAGAAGAAAATCTAGTAACTTCTTGCTTTCAGTATAAGACCAATTAATCAACCAAAATATCTATCTATCTATCTATCTATCTATCTATCTATCTATCTATCTATCATCTATCTATATATACATATATATGATGTTTGTCCTTCACTCTTGAAGAAGACCATGACATCAGGGGAGGTGATATCATGATAAAGTGCCTGAATTGGATTTGAGTGAAAGGGGATGCTGTGCTAAGTCACTGACCTCACTTTCTCCTCCAGAACAATCTAGGTCTAATAGTCAGATAGGAATCAGGACAAATGAAGAGGGCCCTGGATTCCAGGCCATCAGGGTTAAGTGACTTGCCCAAGGTCACACAGCTAGTAAGTGGCAACTGTCTGAGACTGGATTCAAACTCCCATCCTTTTGATTCCAAGGCCAGTGCTCTATCTGCTGTGCCACCTAGTTGCCCACACACATACCAAAAAAACAAAACATAAAGATGGGAGACAAATATTCTCTACCCTCAAGGTACTTACAACCTATAAATGTATAACAAATTGCATATATATATGTATATATATATATACATATATATATGTATATATCACATACAAAACCAATATGAGATTTTGTTCACTATAGTTGTAATTCTTCATCACATTTTTCATGTCTGCCCTAACTTGGAACTTTTTGACTAACTTCTCTCCCATGCCCTATGAGTCAGGTACCTTCCCAGAGACCAATTCCTCCCAACTCTTCAACTTCCTTTTGAGTTTTGACTTCCTTAATAGTTTGGAAGCTCCTTGAGGACAGGGACTGTTTTTTTTCCCCTAATTTATATCCCGAACAGCACAATTCCTGGCCCTTAATATATACTTGAAAAATGTTTATTGACTATTGGACTATATAATAAGCCAAGAAGGGTAGGATGGATCAATGCTTTTCTGGTTCTGCTCATCTTACTCAGTATCAATTCACATAAGTCTTTCCAGGTTTTTCTGAAATCCTGTCCTTCATGATTTCTTATAGAACAATAATGTTCCATCACATAAATATACCACAATTTGTTCAGCTGTTTCCCAATTGATACCTTCAATTTCCAATTCTTTGTCACTACACAAAGAGCTCTATGAATATTTTTGTGCTGGTGGGCTTTTTGCCCTTTTTCATGATCTCTTCAGGATATAGACCTAAATATTTAGTAGTGGTATAGCTGGATCAAAGGGTATGCACATTTTTATTGCCCTTTGGGCATAATTCCAAAATGCTCTCCAGAAAGGTTGGATCAGTTAATAACTCCACCAACAGTGTATCAGTGTCCTTTCTCCCCCATCACCTTCAGCATTGATCATTATTCTTTTTTGGTCATATTGGCCAATCTGAGAGGTATGAAGTGGTACAACAAAGATTCTTTAGTTTGAATTTCTCTAATCAATAATGATTTAGAGCAGTTTTTCCTAGGACAATATACAGTTCCATGTCTTTGTCTGAGAATTGTCTTTCCATATCCTTTGACCATTTATCTAATAAGGAATGATGATTTTAAAAAAAATTTCACTCAGTTCTCTATATTTTTTAGAAATGAATCCTTTATCAAAACCACTAGTTGTAAAAATTGTTTCCCAATTCATTACATTCATTTTAACCTTGGCTGCAGTGAGTTTTGTATGTGCAAAAAATTTATAATTTAATGTAATCAAAATTTAAAAATTTGTTTTTTATAATGTTCTCCATCTCATCTTTGGTCATACACTGCTCTCCTTTCCACAGAATTTCACCACAACTTTTAAATATGACTAGCTGACTTTAATATATAGTACTCTAGTTGCCTGTTTTGTGCTTTACCTGAGCCTGGGATGTGACATATTGGGAGTACAGGTAGTGGTGGTATTTATTTCTAGAGAAAGAAGAATCAACACCAATGAGAAACTAAATACTGAAAAGGCCAAGAGACTTTACAGAGCCAGCTTCCATATATAGACAGAATGAGATTCATCAAAGACCCCATCATGCTTCAATGCAGACAGAATCTAAAAAAAGTGAATTGAGCTCTGGGAGCGGCAGAGTGCTTTGCAACCTCAGTAGATATTAGGGAAGCTTTCTAAAATGCTAAAATCCACAGCTGAGCATTTCCAAAAGTGCTTCCTTAATCCAGTCAGCATGGAAGTGGATGTTTTCCTTTCTAGTTTGGAGACCAGGTTCTGTCACCTTCAAAGATGAAGTTCCCAGAAAGTCCCTAATAAAATATAGCATAAAAATAGAGCTTTTCCCTAAGAAGCCTACCTGAAAGTATTCTTTCTGGGACCCATGACAGCTCACAGTTGGCAGAATAGATCAGGAATTTGATGCTTCAGAGAAAAAAGAATAAAAACCAACTCATGTTTTAAGGAAAGGGAATATGGGAGAGCAGAGAGAGAATCAAGCATAAGGTTAGGAAGTCCTGGGCTCAAATTCCACTTATTACAGAACTAGCTGTAAAACCCTAGACAAGTCATTTCAGTTATCTCAGGCTTAGTTTCTTCATCTGTAACATGGGGATAATAATAATGATAATAACAGCACATTTTTTGCAAACTTCAAAATCTATGTAAATTTTAGCTATTCTTTAACCCCTCCAAGTCAAGTCTGTGTGACTATAATTTGAACAAAGTTTTTGATCCCTTTGTAGAAAATTTACCCAGAGAATATTCCCCTACACCAAGGAATGTTGGCATCCTGAGACAAAGCCTTAGTGGCTTAATCTTTTTATTATTATTATTATTATTATTATTATTATTATTATTATTATTATTATTTTGAAAAGTAGTGGGGTTAATTGACTTGCCCAAGGCCACACAGCTAGATAATTATTAAGTGTCTGAGACAGATTTGAACTCAGGTCCTCCTGATTCCAGGGCTGGTTCTCTATCCATTGTGCCACCTAACTATCCCTGGTTTAATCTTTATTAAAGCTCCATCTATTTCACTGAAATTCCAGACCCATTGAAGGTCCATAGTGTAGCCTGGACCCAGTTGCAATATAAATAATTTCAAATGAACCTATGTATGGAAAACATGTAGAAAAGTCCCTACCCTTCCTTAATGTGATAGCAAAGTTTCACTCCCACTTTTCACCCTAGGCCCAAACACTGCTCAGATAATATCTTCAGGCAGTGATTTTTAAAAGTTAGATTTACTTTATCTTAAATGATGATTAAAAAAACTCAGCTTTGGGGGATTTGTTCAGAATCAAGCCCTGGACACAAAGGCTGCTTATCAAAGAACTGAATTTCTATTTTCCTGGAGCCAAGAAGGAGGCCTGGATGGTCTCTAATCCTTTTGCTCTTCCTCCTCAAAAAAGTTGGATGCCTTGATTGCTATCTTTCTTGGTCCACTGAAGATAGTCTGTCATTGTGACTTTCCCTTTTTTTCTGGTCATCACACCTTCTAATCTCAGTCCATAGGGGTTCTCATGGATGAGCTTCTTTTACAAAAACAGTCTCTGACTTTTCCATCTCACAATCTTCATCAAACCCAGAGATCTCTGAATGCCTCTATGCCTTGTCCCAGGGTCCTAGCTATGAAAGCATCAAGATCTACATGGGCCAATTGGGGCTGGTTAGATAGAGAGGCTTTTTAGCATCTTTGCTATATAGGATGAGAGCCTCCCTGGAATTCTGGAACTGCTGTGGTTTGACTTTCATACTGTTGAAATAGAGAAATAGATTTTCGATAGAACTATTTCAGAGCAAAGAGTTGCAATAGCTATGTGAGGTTTTCCTAAAAGATACCCCTCATCTCCCACCACTTCCCTAACTAAGTCTGGTTGGTTCTCAGGTCCATGGTCTTTATTTTCTCCTCAGGTGGCTATTATCCCCTTCCTGGGATTGCCAACTTCCCCAGCTTTCTTTAATGTAGCCTTCTGGACTCTGCAACAATTTTTTTTAAAGCTTCCTGAAATAATGGGAAAATAGCCTATGGTGGAAACAGAAATAAGGAGTAGCATGACTTGTTGAAGATGCTGTCCTTGTGGAACATCTGTTTCCAACATTAAGCTTTGGCCTGAGAGGCAAACCGAGGATAATAGATGTAAAGCACTGACCTGGGGGAGTCAGATGACCAGGGTATAAATGCCAACTCCAGAGTTTTCAAATTATGATGTTCTATGATTCCCATTATTATTCTATGACCTAAGTCCTAGCTTACCTCACTCCTAAGCATTTCAAGCATATCTCTCTTTTTTAACCTTTTAACATGGAGGTTAGACTTCCATTTATGGAGATCTGACAACCACCTCTCTCTCTATTCTGCCTGAAGCTAGAGGATAATATAGTGGGGGTGGGGTCAGGATGGGATTTCATCCTAGAGAAAGGAGAATTAAGATTAATGTGGACTAAACACTGATAAGGCCCCAAAGAGGACATTCCAGAGCCAGCATTAGACCCCAACAAACAATAGTGCAAACTGAAAAAAACTGTGAATGAATTCCTTGGATTGGTACCCACAGGATACTCAATGGATCATGCTATCCTCAATCCCAAACTAGAAGGGACCTCTGAAACCATGGTCTGATGCAGATTTTAAACTTTTTTGAGTTAAGACCCCCTTCATAATTGGAATGGACACTTTGTCAGACTAATATAAAATAAATAAGTTAAATACACATAATAACAAAGGAAATTAAATATACTAAAATAGTTGTTTTTATAGCAAAAAAACCCAAATTTTCATGTGCCAGATTGAGAGAATTTCTGTTCTAGTCTGGTTCAGGTTTTTAATCAGATGAGGAAACAGAGGTTCAGGGAAGATGAATAAAATTGTTCAAGGATAATGGAACCATAGATCCATAAAAGGAATCTCCGAGGCAATCTAGTCCAATATTGTCATTTTACAGATGCAGAAACTGAGACCTGAAAGGTCAAATCACCTGCCCAAAGGCAGAGAGAAAAATGTCTAAGGTCCTGGGTATAGCTATGCTGTGTAAGAAACCAGGGATCCTTCAAGGTGAAGGTGAGAAAGCAGTGCATTCCAAAGAGGGAAGAACACCTGTGCAATGATACTAAGGAAGGAAATGGAATTCATTTGCTTTGGGAAATTTTGCCTGGTTTGTTTGTTAGCTAAGAGCTAATGGAACAAATTATCTATAAAAGTACATGAAGGGAAATAATGTGAAATAAGGAATAGGAAGCTAAGTGGACATCTTTAAATAACAGGATCAAAATTTTGTATTTTGTTCCTAAGGCAATAGTAAAACTCTGAGGAATTTTGAGTAGAGGAGTAAAATGACCTCTCCAAGTGTTTTAGATTATTTTTATTTGAATGGACTATAGATTTTAGAAGGGCAATACTTGAATCAGGAAGACTAGTTAGAAAGCTATTGCAAAAGTCCAGATAAGAGGTGACAACCTGTCATAGGGTAATGGAAAGTGAGAAAATGTGAATACAGTGATAGGTGATTGTTACAAAATATTTTATGGCTGTTGAACTGATAAAACTAGACTATTTGGATATGGGGAAAGAAGGGAAAAAATGAGATTGATGACACCTCCTTAGAAAAAATAAATGTGCTCATCTGCAAACTTCTTGAATGTGAGGTTTTACTGTTCTTCCCTATGTTTGCTCTTCTCCTTAGCTCTCAGGAAGTTAGTCTATCTGAAGATACCACTACCAGTCCTTCAATATCAAAGAGGACCATGCCACCCCACCAAGTGATTGGTGGCATGAGTTGCACAGTTATGTTTATTATAGTAAGTTGGTATAGTAAGTTTATTATAGAAAGTTGCCTGTGCAAGACAACTTTCTCACTTGGGTTTACCTGAATTGTTCCACTCCATGGCTTGACTCCTGCACCCGCCATGCCATCTCTAAGTGAGGCTATGGGGAACTTGGGCTGTGATCTCTTTATTAAGAGATAAATGGTACTTTGTTGGTTTTAGGATTACATCTCTTATTTGAATTTCCCAAGAAGTAATACTGACCCAAATGCACACAGACACTGTGATGTTGCTTATGAAAACCTCAGATTAGTCTTGATGATTCATCATGACTCTTTCCTTTTATCCTTCCCTCTAGTGCGGATGGTCAATCCAGTGAAGTCATGCAGATTGATATAGTGATTGAGGAGCTGAGTGATCTACCAGCCACGCAGCTAGTCACATGGCAGGTTGAATACCCTGGAGAGACTACCTCAGACCTGGGAGTGTCTAAAATCTACGTGAGCCAGAAGGATTTGATTGGAGTCATCCCACTAGCCATGGTAAGACTTAAAAATAGAAAGTTCTTGATTTTTGATTTCCCTGTGTGGTGGTTGTTTCTCCAAGATCAGCTCTTTGAGGGTGGGCATGACTTATCTGTGTTATTAGGGAAGCATCCCAGCCCAGATCTGATCCATGACTGCACTGGTTTTTAATGAACTATTTCATCATGCCTATATGCATGGTTCCCAAGCTTTCAATATGTTCTTAAGAATTTCAGGTGATTTATAAAAAAACATGTTTGAGTCATCAAAGAAAAGGAGGGCAGCTAGACTGCTTGGTTTTTTTTTTCTCTAGGGAGACTGTGTGTGGAGTTGGGAGCATATTTTTGGTTCCTGATAGGAATTTTTCTCCTAGTGGTTGGTTAGACTACAAGATGAATAATTGATGTAATTGGACCAGACTTAGCTCTTTCCTGAGGGGAGGGAGGAGGGATGCCAGTAGCTAAGAATATCTAGAAGAGGGATTCTAAACCTGAGGACCACAGACTTTTTAAAAAATTGATTATATTTTAATATAATTGCTTTCCTTTGTAATCATATATATTTTATTCACTAAAAATACTTTGAGAAAGGGTCCATTAGCTACTTTAGTTTACCAAAGGAATCCATGATACACAAAAAAAATCTAAGAATATAGAAATCGAATGAGACAATATCTGTGAAGCTCATAACAGAGTGGCTAGGTGCTTTTCAAATGTTTAATCCTTCCTTAGCAGGAGTAATACATCTATAGGAGTATCTACATACACATGACAAATGAGTCAACCATTCCATGTGGTGATACTTTATCTTATCTATTCTTTATGAGTTCATTCAAAGATTACTGGGGTCAACTTACCCAGGACTGGTATGTTCCTTAAAGTCTCCAGCTCCTATAAGGTCCCATATGGACCTACCACCCTCAGATCACATTGATCAGTCTATAGTTCTAGACAGACTTGAATTTCTTCGACTGTGTCTCCCTATATGCCTTCCTTTCATGAGAACCACACTGAGCTTACCTTTGGGAAACAGTAGGATAGATGGATCATAGTGGTGTCAAAAATCAAATGGAAATGAGGGCCTCTAATATATATGCTAGGATCTCTGTAGTCTGCATATTGATTTGGTTTTAAAACAACATTGTCTATGGTTTGTTTTAATTATTTTGTTAATTATTTCCTGATTACATCTTCATCTGGTTAGGACAGCCTTCCAGAGTCTTGAGGCACCATATGTTTTACACTTCTATTATAGTGGATAGAGAGCTGGGCCTCAGGTCAGAAAGTTGTTAAATCATTCAGTTGTGTCTGACTCTAATGATCCATGAACCATAGTTTGCCAATGCTGCAGTCCATGGGGTTTACTAGTAAAGATACTGGAGTAGTTTGCCATTTCCTCTCCAATGGATTAAGGACAGGTTAAGTGACTTGCCCAGGGTCACACAACTTGAAAGTATCTGAGGTTGGACTTCAACTCAGGTTTTCCTGATTCCAGGACCAGCGAACTATCTAGCTGCCCATATATAAAATGAAAAGACTATGATTGTGATTAGTTGTCTGATTCAGTTAACTTTTTCCTATCTCAATTTCTTCACCTGTAAAATTAAGGGTTGAATTCAATAATCTCCTAGGTCCCTGCCAGCTTTTTATCTTTAGACTCATGATCTATTGGCAATAAAATATAGTCCTTGAGATTAGAGATTATTGCTTTTCTGACTTTCTCACCTAATACCTAGCATAGGGCCTGGCACACTGTAGGTGCTTAATAGCAGTTAATTGAATGATTGAATGTGAGCTTGTGTTTGACAGTAATGGTTTCTATGCTATCAGCAGGTTAAAGGTGAATATTGCCATTGATGTATTCCTTGACATCTAAAATTGGACTAGCATGGAGTTCACTGACAGACTTTTCATTCTCTCCAATTTCTCTTGAATCTTAAATTTGCATTGCTTGGCAACCCCTAGCATTATTTGTTTAAATATCAGGTCCCTTAAGATTTCTAAGTTCCCTTACAGAAACTTGTCCATGCAGATCAACACCTGTTTTGTATCTTAATAATGTTGGAGAATTTCCCAAGGACAATGAGAGGTTGAGAGACTTACCTAGGGTCACACAGTTACCAGGGATCAGAAGAAATACCACATGGACCCAGGTTTTTCTGACTCCAAGAGAAACTCTCTGTTTAGAATACCACAGCTCCTGTTTGTTGATTGAATGATTGATTGGTTAGTAGACTCTAAGATGCCCCACATGAGCAGATTCACAGACACCCCACATAGCTTTCCCTCCCTCTCTTTCCATTGTTCTTCAAAACCCCGTACACTTAGGGTACACTGGATTTTCACCTACATACAATATCTCATGTCATTTCCTGTCACAAAATTATCTTAGTGTCAGTTGTGAATCATGAGTTGACCTATCTGGTGACTGGCTACTATCTCCTCCCAGACCATCAATTAGAAAATATTGGCATGTGCTCTTATGAAGCGCTGAAAGAAAACCCAAAATCAATCTTCCAATAAAAAAGGACCATGGACAGTTGCCTAGTGACAGCAGGTTAGTTATTATGCCATTCATTATGGGAGGTATGGGTGTGATTGTATGCTTTGGAACAACAGCAACGGGATGAGGGCTGGCTGCTGTTAACCAACACACTTTTAAAGCTACCACATTTTCCCCTGGTGCATCCTTCCCTCTACCTGGGCCTAGACTGTTTCTCCTTTCAGGCTATTACTATTTCCATTACAGGGGAAGACAAGGCCATTTATCTTGAATAGGTAATTATTTGAATTTGCTCTTCTTCAGCACCTTTGTTCTGATGAGTTTTCGAGCACTGTTCCCTGGCAATCTCTCTGGGCTCTGGCTGGAAGGGGGTTGAGGGGTCACATTCCCACTCTGTTCTTTGCCTCCAGCTGTTCTCTCATCCAAAGAATCTTAGAGTGAAGAGGAACCTCAGAGGCCCTCGGTCCAACCAGTTCTCCAATAAAAATTCCTTCTTACAACCTTCCCACCCCCCAGCAAACAATTATCCAGCCATTACTTAAAACCCCCTGGTGAGGGCAGACCCACCACCTCCTGAGGCAGCACAATTCCACTTTTACATAGCTCTAATTACTAGGAAGTTTTTTCCTACCTTCCTACTTTAAGTGGAACTCTGCCTCTGTGCAACTCTGAGTAAGTATTCTTAGTTCTGCCCTAGGGAGACCAAGCAAAACACATGTAATCAGATATTAAATGCTTACTGTATACTACATGCTGGAAGCGTATGCCTTACAAATCTAAGTCACCTTGATCAAGTCACAGCTCAGTATCATGGGGAAAAAAAACCCTTTTCTAGTTTTGTAACTCTAGGCAAGTCACTGCTGGGGAAGGTGGAGGGCACCTGGGGAGAGGCTGGGGGGAAAGAATGTTAGATGCAGAACCAGAAGAGAGTAATTAAGCATTCAAATAGATTTGCAGTTTCATATACAATCATCTTTTTTTCCCTATTCTGCTATTATAGTAATGCTTGTTTTATTTCTTGAGTTCAGAATAAAATAAATAAAATTTAAAAAAAATAAATACTTTGGGGCAGTTAGGTGGCAGAGTGGATAGAGCACTGGCCCTGGAGTCAGGAGTCCCTGAGTTCAAATCCGGCCTCAGACACTTAATAATTACCTAGCTGTGTGACCTTGGGCAAGCCACTTAACCCCATTTGCCTTGCAAAATCCTAAAACAAAAATATACTATAATACGCAAAAATAAATAAATAAATGGAGCCTACTATGTGCAACTCACTATTTTTTTGTTTTCTTACAAGACAATGGAGTTAAGTGACTTGTCCAAGATCACACAACTAGTATCAAGTGTCTGAAGCTGAATTTGAATTCAGATCTTCCTGACTCCATTGATATACTCATCATCCACCTAACTGTCCCCCACTACCTAGCTGCTTCTGTGCAAAGTACTTTATTTAAAAAATCTCTTTTGATTCTCATAAGAACCCTATGAGATAAATGCTGTTTTTATTTTTATTTTATTGCTGAGAAAACTGAGAAAACTTGCCCCAGGATCACACAATTAAGAATGTATGATGGGGGCAGCTAGGTGGCATAGTGGATAAAGCACCGGCCTTGGAGTCAGGAGTACCTGGGTTCAAATCCAGTCTCAGACACTTAATAATTCCCTAGCTGTGTGGCCTTGGGCAAGCCACTTAACCCCATTTGCCTTGCAAAATCCTAAAACAAAAATATACTATAATACGCAAAAATAAATAAATAAATGGAGCCTACTATGTGCAACTCACTATTTTTTTGTTTTCTTACAAGACAATGGAGTTAAGTGACTTGTCCAAGATCACACAACTAGTATCAAGTGTCTGAAGCTGAATTTGAATTCAGATCTTCCTGACTCCATTGATATACTCATCATCCACCTAACTGTCCCCCACTACCTAGCTGCTTCTGTGCAAAGTACTTTATTTAAAAAATCTCTTTTGATTCTCATAAGAACCCTATGAGATAAATGCTGTTTTTATTTTTATTTTATTGCTGAGAAAACTGAGAAAACTTGCCCCAGGATCACACAATTAAGAATGTATGATGGGGGCAGCTAGGTGGCATAGTGGATAAAGCACCGGCCTTGGAGTCAGGAGTACCTGGGTTCAAATCCAGTCTCAGACACTTAATAATTCCCTAGCTGTGTGGCCTTGGGCAAGCCACTTAACCCCATTTGCCTCGCAAACCCCCCCCCCAAAAAAAAAGAATGTATGATGGAGGATTTGGACTCAGATCTCCTGGATTCTAAATCTAGCCATGGATCTGTAGGTGCCTAGGTCACACCTCCAAATTATATTTGAATCTTGCCCTAGTACTTACTACCTATTTGACCTTGGATAGATCATTTGCTCTCTGTTCCCTCCTCTATGATATAAAATAAATGAGTTGAGCTAAATGACCTCCAAAGATCCCATCCAGCTGTTTCTAGGAGTCTCCAAATCTCTTTGAGCTTCAGTTCCTTATCTGTGAAATGAGGATAATGATATGTATAAAGCCTATTTCACAGAGTGACTCTAAGGTGCAAATGAGACAATTTGTGACAAGTGCTTTATTAAAAAAAAAGGAAAAAGAAAGAAAAGAAGGGGGGAAAAGCCCTCAAAGTCCAATATCAATAGTAACTATCATTCTTGATAAAAGTCAGTTTTTTATTATTATCTAATTATAAATCCTTTTTGTCAATAAAATTGTAAGGCCCGATGAGATGATATTTCCACTTGTTTATTCAGTTCCTGGTAGCACCCTTTGTGGGCAGTGAAGTGGCACAGTGGATAGAGTACTAAGCTTAGAATCAGAAAGACTCATCTTTATGAGTTCAAATCCAACCTCAGACACCTTCTAAAACTAGTGCTAGGCAAGTCATTAATCTTATTTGCTTCAGCTTCTCATATAAAATGAACTGAAGAACAAATGGCAAACCATTCCAATTGCCAAGAGATTTCCAAAATGGAGTTGCAAAGTGCCAAATACTATTTAAATGACTCATCACAAGTAGCAACAAACCACATTTTGGTAAATTGGATAATACCCAGGAAAGGATAATCTTAGAACTGGTTGAAGGAACTCATGATGTTTATCTCAGAGAAGAGAAGACTAAGAATAGAAGAAATTCAGGAGGGGCAGCTAGGCGGCACAGTGGATAGAATACTTGCCCTGAAAGCAGGAGGATCTGAGTTCAAATTCAGTCTCAGATACTTAATATTTACTTACCTTAATATTTACTTACTTAATATTTACTTACCTTTACTTATTTACTAGTCCTTAATCCCATTGCCTTACCAAAAATTTTTAAAAAAGGGATTCAGGGACATGAGGTCAGGGTTGGCAAAGGAAGCAGAGCCTTCCTTGATATCTTGAAAAGTAAATAATCATCATCATCATCATCATGATAAAATAAATATTAATACTTGCTCAATGCTATGTGTTTTATAAATATATATACATATATATATATGTATATATATCTCATTGCTATATTTTTCCAGTCAATTTTATAGACAAAAGAAGCTGATGCATATTTTAGCCTCAAATATAGGGAAAGAAGCAAGATGAGGCAGCAGTGAACTAAGCCTCACCTCAGATTCACAATCTTTAGACGAGATTGAATGCATACAATAAGCAAATACCTGTTGTTATTTCTCTGTAAGTTACCAGGTATTTTTATTTTGCATGCTTCTTTTCCATAGTCTAGATAATGCAGTCTAAGATATTCAGTATTACTGATCTTGATTTTAACTGCCCCCCAAACCACCAGGTAAGCCAATCCATCTACTTCACCAAAAGGTCATATGTGTGCTACATCTCTAAGACTCAAACAGTACAAATCCTGATTCCGATATTGTCCGTGCCTCATGGACCTCACCATACATCACTGGATATGAGCAAAGTCTTCCAAATGATCATATGCAAGAGAGAGGGGAATTGTTGTACTTCATTCAGTAGGGACAAATTACAAAGACACAGATGATTTAGACTTTGATGCCAAGAAAAAAAAACTTTCCAACAATTTAGAGCTTTGTTCAAATAGAATAAACTGCCTTTGTAGGTTGTGAATTCCCTCTTGCTGGAGGTATTCAAGAAGTAATTAGATGACCACTTCTATGAGACATTATGGATGTTTTCCATCTTCAGGTATAGGTATATCTTCGATTAGATTCCCTTTGACAATATCCCCTCAAGCTCAGTGATCCTTGGATTCTGGAGGACAGAGAATATTGGGTCATATATCCTTTCCCACCTCAGCTAACCCAGAACAAGACATGGTATAGATACTCAATGGATGTATATTCACATGACTTGAACTGGGATGAGGTAATTCCAAAGGGGACATTGGAAAATGAACTGGCAATATCATTTGCATAATAATTGCCTGTGTTGTAATTTCAAGATTTTCTCCTCATCATAAGAATTCAGTGTACCCCTTGGGAAATTAGAATTATAGAGCTGAAAGGTAGTCTCAGAAGTGATCTAGTCCAATCATCTATAATAATATTATTAATTATTATGTTATAATTATTGTACATTAAATTTTATTATATCGTACAAATTAATTATATATTAATTGATGTTATTATAATTCTTAATATTTAATCCATATTATTCATAACCAGCCTTCATTTAGTTCTTTACATACATTATCTCATTTTATCCTCACAACATCCCTTCAGGGTAAGTTCTATAATTATTCCCATTTTATAGATGAGAAAATTGAGACAGAAATTAACTTGATCAAGGACACACACAGCTGATAAGTATCTAAGGTAGGATTTAAACCCAGTTCTTCCTTACTCCTAGCCCAAGACTCCATCACCATTTCGCTGCCTACAAAACAGCCTGAAGAAGAAGTTTTCATTCTCCTTGAACATCTCCATTTTGTAGATATCTTTTCTTTGTTCTTTTATAGAACCTCTTCCTTATATTCTGAGTGAGCTCATGGAACAGTGGGTGAAATGCTACTAGAGTCAAGAAGACCTAAGTTCAAATCCAGCTTCAGATACTTCTTAGCTGTGTGACCAATGGAGTGTCACTTCACTTTTGTTTGCCTTGATTTCCTCAACTGTAAATTAAGAATAAGAAAAGCACCTATCCAACAGGATTGTTGTGAGGAGCAAATGAAATGAATCTGTGAAATATTGTCCAAAACTCTCTGTGAATGTCAGTTATTATCTCTAATACTTTTACTTATAAAGTACTCTTTATATGTTAACTGTTTCTCATTGTCAACGTGTACCTCCTTGGAAAGGACACTGCCAAGATAAATGAACTTGTGCATAGAACTTAAAACGTTTCCTTTTGCTATAATCAATGGTTCCACACTTGGATGATGTAGTACTGGCTGATGTGTTTTCTTGGTGTTAATTGTTAGACCCAAATGAGCACAAGTAACAGAGAATCCATCCATACTTGTTGCATCTCAGATTCAGAGGCAACATTTAGTTCACCATCAGCAGCAAATAGAAGATCCTGTACCAACACTCCCTCCACTTTGGTCTTGGCTTGTAGTCTTTTCAAGTTGAAGAATTTGCCATCAGTGTGGCAGCTGACCTTGAGACCATGTTCATCCTCAGTGAAGACATTTGATAGCATGGCTGAAAACATCATGCTAAAAAGTAAGAGAGCAAAGACACATCTTTATTTCACTCCAATAGTGACTAGAAAATCTTGAGAGCAGAACCCAGGCACGTACAACATCTTGAAATTGTTGTACAATGCTGATGAACTTCCCTAGGCATCCAAATTTTGACATAATTTTCCATAAACCCTCATGACTGACAATGAGGTTGACACCCACTTTGCCAGAGCTAGTTCAGTATTTTGGAGGCTCCAGAAGAACGTATGGGAGAGAGCTACTGAAGATCTACAGAGCTATTGTACTGATCTCATTGCTATATGCCTATGAAACCTGAACAACCTGAAGTGCCATGTCAGGAAACTGAATCCCTTCCATTTAAATTGCCTTGGGAAGATTCTGAAGATCACCTGCAGGAGAAGATACCAGACACTGAGGTCCTTTGTCAGACTAAACTGTCTAGCATTCCAACATTACTACAGAGTGCAAATACAATGGGTTGGTCAGGTTAGAATGCATGCTTGACAAAAACAAACTATTTTATAAAGAACTCATACAGAGCAAGCTTTCACAAGGGCATCAAAGAAACAATACTGAGACACCTGAAAGATCTCACTGAAGAAGTTGAGAATTGATTGCACAGCATGGAAGTCACCTGCCCATGCACAGCACACACTCTATGAGGAAGGCGGAATTGAAGCAACTCAAAGGAAATGGGACAAATGTAAGTCTAGAGTATCCACCCCAGGTGTTCCCATGGACTATTGGTGCCCAATCTAGTAGAACATTCTAAGCTGGTACTGGTCTGATTAGCCACAGTAGGACACACTGGCATTTGTCTCAAACGTAGTGATGTCATTTTGGTCTTTTTCAATATGAAGGGCAAGAATCAACCAACTGTTTCAACTATGAATCAGTCAATAGAATATATATTAAATTTGGAGTTTGTACCAGACAACATCCTAAGTACTAAGGATGCAGAAAGGAACCAAAGATAGTTGAACTGCTTGAGGAGTTCACAATCTTATGGATAAGACAATAAGTAAACAAATATGTAATATATATTTATATGAAAATATAAATATATATGTATATACAGAATAATTGTGAAACTGATGATGATGATGTTTGTCCTTTATTCCTGAAGACCATGATATCAGGGAGGATATCACAAAAAGCAAGTGAATTAGATTTGAGTGAAGGGGGTGCGATGCTACATCACCAACCTCACTTTCTCCTCTAGAGTTATCTGGATCCAATGACCAAAGAATCAGGATAAATGGAGATGGCCCAAATGTAAAGCATTCAGGGTTATGTGACTTTCCCAAAGTCACAGTATACATGTCAGGGGTCCAAGATCAGATATGAACTCAGGTCAAATATGAAACCATTAATAGAGAGAAGTTTGGGAAAGTCTTTTGATGGAGTTTTAGTTGATCCTTAAAGGAAGTCAGGGACCCAGGTATGGGGGACAGTCAACAAAAAGGCCAGGAGCTGAGAGATGGAATGTTCATGTAAGATGTAGGAAAATAATACATTTTATTGGGTTATGGGGGTAGGGGTGGGAAGTGATGCTTGTGTGTGAATTATTTCAGGAAAATTACTTTAATGGCTGAATGGGAGATGAACTGGAATATAGTGAAGCTGGAGGAAATCTCAGACCTACCAACAGGTTATTGCAATAATCTGAGTATAAAATAATAATGTTCTGTATGAGGCAGTAATAGTATCAGAGGAGAGAAGGCAGGTACATTTGAAAGATGTTGCAAAAATAGTCAACAGGCTTTGGTAATATTTAAGATATGGTGGGTGAAAGATAGTGAGTAATCAAGAATAACACAACTGTGGGGAGTCTGCACAACTGGCAGGATGGTGGGATGCTAACCAGTAATAGTTCATTTAGGATAGGGGAAAAGTTTACAGAGAAAGATGAGTTCAGCTTTAGAATGATGTATTTAAGATGTCTATTGAATATCCCATTCAAAAGATCTGAAAGGTCGTCTGAGATTGGAGCTTAGCAGAGATGGTAGGGCAAGAGACAAAGATTTGAAATTTAGAAATCATCAACCTAGAGAGATAATTAAATCCCTGGAATCTAGCAGCTTGCCAAATGAAGTAGTATAGAGGGAGAAGAAAAGAGGGCCCTAACACTTATGATAAAAGAGTGTGATTTAGGGAAGTTTCCTAGGAAAAAATACTAGGGAATAGTCTGAGATTAATATCAGTGATATCAGTGATATTTCTACCAATGCCATTTGTAACCTGAGAGTTGTGTGGGGAACCAAGAGATTAAGTAACTTTTCCAGGGTCACACTTTTTAATACATATCAGAAGTAGGACTCCAAATTCAAGGTCTTTCTGGTTCCAAGATCAGTTATTTATTTATTCATTATACAAAACTGTTTCTTTATATATACATATTATAGATACAGATACAGATACAGATACAGATATAGATATAGATATAGATAGATATATTCTTTATATAGATATATGCAAATATAAATTTTTTATATATAATCATTTTTTCTTATGTATATACAAAATCTCCCAACATTTTAATCAGGAAGAGGAGGGAAAGATGAGAAAAGAAGGAAAATATAGTGGTGGAGGAGGAATGAAGAGGGAGAAATGGACAAGGAAGAGATGAAAGAGGGAAGAAGAAAAGTTGTAGTCAGTCTGGCAGAATGCATTAAAAGCTGGTTTCAAAACCCAGAAAACCTGGACTAAAGTCCTACCTTTGACATTCTGATACATTTCTTTGTTCAAGTCACTTCACATTCCCCTGTTACACTGTGAATTCTTCGAGGTTCAAGTTCCATTTTTTCCTTTCTTTGTATCCCCCAGAGTTTAGCACAGTGACTGACAGATGAGATCTTAAGGAACGCTCGTTGATATGACTTGTTGGCTTCATTTCTCCATATTACAGGCATTTCTAAGGTTTTAAGTTGAAGAGAAGATATTAATCTTCATGGATAGATTTTCCTGGTTGGGGAATTTCCTATGGTAGTGAAATTAAGGGTGTATTGATTAAAACAACAACAATAATAATCATTTATTAAAACTTAAAGACAAAGTGCTTTACATAAATGTTATTTCATTTGAAACACATGAGCACACAGTGAGACCTTTAAATAAATAAACTCTCCCTTAACTTAGCACCAGTTAAGACTGTCGGTCCCAGATTACTTGAGGAATTATGTGAAACTTTCTCTGAAGGACAAGCTGTACAGTAAGATCAAATTGAGCTCATATTCTAGGCTAATTTTTAAGAGAAGTAGTATTTTTTGCTATCTTTAATATTCCAAGAGATTTCTTTTTTTTCTTCTTCAAGCCAAGATGCATTGAAATTTGCTGGTCCTTAGCACCTAGTCAATGGCAAGTTTAAGTTTCACTGATTCATGTCCAGGTAATCTTGATTCATTAATAGTAACTCCCCAACACAAGTCTTGTAGGTTCCAATCAAAAAACACCCCAGGAGAAAAAGGTCTTTAAATACTGATTAAGACTCATCTAATGAGCTCATTTATTCAGGGTCATAGATCATTGTCTAGATTTTCCCTCTGCCATTTAAGGAGAGAATCATTAATGTCTAGTAATCTTCTAGATGTAGTTGCTGGTCCTTTGTCAAACTTCAACCCTTTAGTTGTTTAATATAAATTTAATGTATGGGAGAAAATAAACTTTCTTATAATTAGAATGTTTCAAAATAGGATTGGAGCCCCATAGTGACCTTTCCCTCATTGGAGGGTTCCAAACAGTGGCTGGTTGGCCACTTATTGAATATATTAGAGTGAAAACTCGTGATGTCAATTCAATATGAGTTAGGCTAGGTACCTCTGAGATCCATTCATCCAAGATATTCTGTGATTCTGTGAATATTTATATCATTTACTCACAGTGGGAGCTGAAAAAAAAGTGTTTTGTATATCATAACTCACTTTGAAATATGTTAAATCCATATTGTTGTTCTTAAGCATCGGCAATGTTTTAGAAGAAGGATCTCAACTTAGGTTTCTACACTATGTGAACTAATTGTCTTTCGTGTTTCATGTTAGGAAATAGTCACAGTATATCACTGAGTTGGCCAGGATCATTGGGGGGGCGGGGCTTAAGTTGGAGGAATGAGTCCTGATGGATTCATTGAATGTTCAGTCTGGAAGCATCTAGTCCAGAGGTTTTTATCCCGGGGTCCATGAACATAGATAGCATATGATACACAGATGCATGGATACATAGATGAAGATGGATAGAGATAGGTGAATGACTAGATAGGCAGGCAAGCAGACAGATTGATAGAGAAATAAAACATAGATACATAGACAAATATAAGTGGAGAAGGATGAATAGATAGATTTATTTATATTTAAAATATAATGGTTCCCTTTGTAAACTTGTACATTTTATTTTATGCATTTAAAAACATCCTTCTGAAAAATAAATTATCCATATATTTCTTTAATCCAACCAGAGTTACAGGAGACTTAAAAAAAAAGGTTAAGAATCCCTGATTCAGGAGCAGCTAGGTGGCGTAGCGGATAAAGCACCAGCCCTGGAGTCAGGAGTACCTGGATTCAAATCTGGTCTCATACACTTAATAATTACCTAGCTGTGTGGCCTTGGGCAAGCCATTTAACCCCGTTTGCCTTGCAAAAGAAAAAAAAACATACCTAAAAAAAAAGAATCCCTGATTCTCCAACATCCTTTATAGCCTATATCGGATTTACTAATGTACATAGTACCATGACTGGCAAATTTTTTGTACTTAATAAAATGTTTAATGATTGATGGACTGATGGACAGCTCTTTAGGCATATATGTAGAATCTAGATTTCAACTTAAGAGGGGGGTAAATTAGTTCAATTTCCTCATTTTAATAAAAGAGGCAGTTGAGGACCAGAGAGTTTGAATTAATTCCTTAAGATCATACAGACAAAAAGTGGTAGAGACAGTTTTGGAACTCAAGTTCTCTGACTAAATTTGATGCCATTTCCAGCATTACATACCTTTTCTTCAAATGGTAAAAAAAATAAGAAATTTTATGTTTCAGAGGTTTCTAGTTTATCTGAAAGGAATTTGGAAGCTCAGAAAGAAATTGCCTTTTTTTGTAAAAAAGAGATTTCTATTGTTATCTGTATTTTTAAATGACTAAAATTTTTTCTTATGTCTTTTCCTCCCCCTTCCTAGAGAGAAATCTCTTTTAACAGAGATTTTAACAATAAAAAATGTTGAAAAGAAAAAACCCAACAAAATTAATCAATATACAGACAAAAATCTAACCCTGTATGCTATATTCAACAGTGATGGACCCCCTGCCCCTGCAAAGAATTTGGGAAGGAGGGAGTGTCTTTTTATATCTTTTCTTTGAAACCTAAGTTGTGTTCATGTCTAGCATATGTGTGTATATCTATATTTATATCTATCTATCTCTCTATCTGTATCCATCTATCTCTCTATCTCTCTCTCTATCTATCTATCTATCTATCTGTATATTTATCTATCTATGCATTTTCACAACATTCATCTTTGTTGTGAGATGGTTCTTTCCATTTGCACTGATGTAGTCACTGTGCATATGACTTTCCTGGTTCTGCTTACTGCTTTGCATCCATTCATCTAAGTTTTTCATGTCTCCCTGTATTCAGCATGTTCATTATTCCCTAAGCTACAAAAATATTCCATGACATTGACACTGCAATTGGTTTAGTCAATTCTTGATTGATTAATACCTTCTTTATTGGAACAAAAAAAAAGTACTATCATAAATATGTAGGTGTATATGGAGGCTTTCTCTTTCTTCCCCAATGATTTCCTTAGGATATAAACTTAGCAATGAAATTTCTGAGTCATAAGATAAGATCATGTTAGGTAATTAATTTGACTAATTATTAATTGCCTTTCAGTTTTACCAATAATGCATTAGTGCACCTGTCTTTCCCCCTTTCCCCTACATTGAATAAGCTCATTTTTGTAATCTTTACACTTTTGCTGAATATTACATGAAATATCAATGGTGTTCTAATTTACACTGTTTAAGTTTTATTGACACCTGGCTGATGGAGTGAATAGAGTACTGAACTAGGAGTCAGGAAAAACCCAAGTTAAAATTCTGCCTTGGGCAATTATTAGTTTTGTGATCCTAGACAAGGCACTTAACCTCTAGTCTCAGTTTCCTCATCTGTAAAGTGGAAGAAATAATAGTACCCACTTCTTATAATTGTTGTGAAGCTCAAATGAGATCACATAAGCCTTATGCTTTTCAAATTTTAAAGTGCTTCATAAATATTAACTATTATTATTTTTCATCTGTTTTGTCATTTCCTTTGACCATTTATTTGTTGGTCAATAACTCTTGATCACATACGTTTCTCTTAACTGTGTATATATTTTAGATAGTAAATCTTTATCAGAATATTTTGTACAAAGATTTTCCCCTATCTAATCCCTCCCATTTTGTCACATATTCATTATTTTTGTGCAAAAAACTTTATAATTATGTTGAATCAAAATTATCTATTTTATCTTTTGTAATTAATTGTATCTCTTATTTAGTTAGGAATTTATCTATCAATGGCTGTGAAAAGCCTTTGATTTACTTTTCTCCTACTTTTTTTATTATGACCCTTAATATCTTCAGGTCACATATAAATTCAACATTAATTAAGTCCATATTAGATGATAGTTGCAAGGGATATAAATAAGGAAAAGATATACCTCTCTTAAGGAGGAGTATAATGCTGAATAAAATACACAAAAGGAAAGTGAGATGTGTGGGAGACCAAGGCATGATGATCTATAGAATCTAAACTAAGAATTGTTGATGGTGAATGGGGAGTTACTTGAAAAATCCTGAATTGTGCAGTCTATAAAGGAAGACTATGGGAAAAGTTATTAGTCCACTATCCAAATCTTCCATCAGAGGAGAAAGGCAACTGGGAGAATTGAGAAGCAGTTGAATAACAAAAAAAAAAAAAGAAGAAAAAAAAGTCAGTCTATCTATTGATGATCAGCTTATCAGGTGAGGCCTTGATGCTCCCTGGCATTGAAACCAAACAGAGTTGATGATGGAATGATTGGATTTTTTTGTAGAATAGAGTATAATATGCTGGTTTAAATCTAATTTCTGCCAGAGAATTTTCCACTTTTCCTTGCTGCTTTTCTCAGATAGGGAGTTCTTTTCTAGGTGATTTATGATTTTTAGTTTTTGGAAAGTTGTAGTATTGAATTGATAATTCTCCCTTGTCCATTCCATGTCATTGATTTGGTTTTTATGCTTTAGCAGTATGAATTGGATTTGATGCCTACTGCTTTTTAATATGGTTTGAGGTCTATAAGGGCTATTTCCCTTCATTCCAAACTGGTTTTATTATTTTTCCCATCTTCTAAAAATTTATTTATCCAACCTATTTAAAAAAAAAGGCTTGACTGCTACTCATGATGAGGAAACATGGATTGAAGGAGCTCACTGTGCAATTACAATGTTTTATATACATGAAAGCAGGCCTGTTAGCATTCGTGCTCTCCCTATCCCACAGTCAGCCAGATTGAACTAACATCTGTCAACAGCATTGATACAGCCTTCAGCCTTCTACATATGCTAATGATCTCATTTACTTGAAGGGTATCGATTCACAATTTTAGGGAGGTGGTTAATTTAGGAAAGAATTCCTCTTTGGGGGCTTTTAAATTCAATTTATAAAACACATATTAAGCCCCCATTCTGTATCAGCTCCTATGACTATTCCTAGAGTCAAGAAAGTCTTAATTTCAGTCCAGTCTCCTATTTACCATTTCTATAACCTTGGACAAGTCTTTCATCTTCTCTTAGCTTCAGTTTCCTTATCAGAAAAATGAGAATAAAAATAACCCCTCCCTCCCAAGAAGGAAAATGGCAGACCACTCCAGTATATTTGCCATAGAAACCCCAGCCAGGTAGAAAGAGTCAGAAATGTATGAAATAACTCAAGAATGATAGCAACAACAACAAACAATAATCCCAATGGTGAGGATCAAATGAGATAACATACAAAACTCTTTGTAAACCCTGAAGTGTTATATAAAGCTAGCTATTATAAGAAACTAGGGACTGAAAAATCAAATTAGGACAATCCCTGCTCTCAAAGGGCTTACTTTCTATTAGAAGGAGAGAGCACATGTGTAAATACAGAAATATAAGTTTATTTAAGAAGTGAGAGAGCAAGGGCAGCTAGTGGTGCAGTGGATAGAGCACCGGCCCTGGAGTCAGGAGGACCTGACTTGAAATTTGACCTCAAGTACTTAATAATTATTTAACTGTGTGACCTCGAGCAAGTCACTTAACCCTCTCACCTTGCAAAAACCATAAAAAAAGAAGTGAGAAAGCTAGGGGATGGAACAAAAAGGCAAAGGAGAAACTCAGAATCAGGATTTAGAGTTGAAAGTCATTTCAGGAGTTATATAATCTCATCCCCTCATTTTATGGAGAAGGCAGGTAAGATGCAGAGAGCAGATAAAAACTCCATCAAGGACACAGAGGTATGAATTGAGTGAGTAGTCAATAAACCTTTATTAATGTCTTTCTATGTGCCATTGTGTTAAGAGCTGGAGATACCAAAAGAATCAAGAGACAATCCCTGGGCAAGCAGGTGGCATAGTGAATAGAGTTCAAAGCCCGGAGTTAGGAAGACTCATGTTCATGAGTTCAAATATGACTTTAGACATTTGCTATCTGTGTTGATACTGAGCAAGTCATTTATCCCTATTTACCTTAATAATTTCCTCATCGTTAAATAATCTAGAGAATATAATGGCAAACCCTTCCAGTATCTTTGACAAGGAAACCTCAACCAAGGTCAGTTACAAAGAGTCAGAAATGACTGAAATGACTCAACAACAATATCAGCAACAGCAACAATTACAACAAACAACCACAACAAATAGTCCCTGCTCTCTTGAATCTCAACAATATAATAGAGAGGCACTAACCAAATAAATGCACACAACTTATATACAGGGGAAAACAGAAAATAATGTAAAGAGAAGGGGTATTAGAATTAAGAAGGGTGGGGAAGACTTTTGGGCAAGATAAGATCTTATTTGGGATTTAAAGAAAGTCAGGGAAATCTGAATATAGAGAGATGAGAAAGGAGATCATTCCAGGTTTGGGGGACACCTCATGGAAATATCTGAAATTGAAAGATGGAGTATTTTATTCCTAGGATAACAAAGAGGCCACTATTATTGGATCAGAGTACCTAGAGGGGAGTAAGAAAATGGGAAGAATGGAAAGAAGAGGTTATGAATGCCAAACAAAGGATTTTGTATTTGATTCAACACTGAGTCTCAAATTCTCTCAAGTGAGATCCTCTCACTTGAAACACAGTATATATTGAAAAGGGAGCAAGATAAAATGCAAAAATTCTCTTTTCTTGCACCCTTATTAATAAAAACCGATCTATTTTTACTTATTTATAAATGATTTATCTCTGTGCTGCTAGAGTTAATATCATATGCATTACAAAATACAAAATAATATTTTCCCTGATTAGCAAAAAAAAGAGGAACTTAAAGGAATGGGATAAAAATGAATTAATATTCAATTCTAAAGTCAAAAGGAAGCTGCTATAGTTATTACAGAGTAGGCAAATGGCATGGTCAGAATTGTACATTAGGAAAATTTCTTTGGCAGCTGAGTAGAGGATAATCTGGACTTAAGAAATAGATTTAATAAGGGAGTGAGGAGGTCATCAATTAGAAGACAATTGTAATAGTCTGGTAATGGAATAGGTTATGAGAATGTGAAGGAAGGTGATAACTGAATGGATAGATGGATGGCAAGATAAAATGTTGAGGTAGAAACACTAAGATCAAGGAATTATTTGAATATGTGAAGTGAGAATAAATAGTCATGGATGCCTCTGGAAAACGGCAAGATAATGATGTTCTCTAGAACATAAAAAGGTGGTGGGGCAGCTAGGTGGCGCAGTGGATAGAGCACCAGCCTTGGAGTCCGGAGTCCCTGAGTTCAAATCCGGCCTCAGACATTTAATCATTACCTAGCTGTGTGGCCTTGGGCAAGTCTGTTAACCACATTGCCTTGCCAAAAAAAAAAAACACCCTAAAAAAACGGGAAGATGCATGGACTTTAGGAGAAAGATAAGGTAGTACTTACCTGGTCATTCTGTGTGATTGATTTTGTCTCAACCAAAGTAAAAATTGGGCAAGGGTTGTTCCACCTACCTCCTCAGAATGAAGATAACTCCCTTGCCTCTGTTCTGGGGTTAAGGTACTCTTATCAAGGCCTGGAGGTACAGTGGGATGAGTGTACTTGAGGGTGAATACATTTGTTTTTGTAGGTACGAAGTTCAAAGGTATGCTATTAAAATGGAAAGACTCAGTGGAAAAGTAGAAGTGTTAGAAACTTCAGAGATAAGAAAGAAAGAATGAGAAAAGTGAGGGGATAGTGAAATCCCGCCCCCCCTTCAATGCTTCCAGATGCCTTCTTTAGGAAGAATGAATAATGTCTGCCAGATGGTTAAGTGGATAGAGTGCTAAAGCTGTAGTCAGGAATATCTAAATTCAAATCCAAACTTCACAACGAAAGGCAAGTCACCTGATCTGTTTCCCTCAATTTTTCAATCTGCAGAATGGGAATGATAAGTGACTTTAACAACCAGGGTTTTTAGAAAGATGAAATGAGATATTTGCAAAGCATTATCTAACCTTAAAACATTCAGTGGATATACTAATTTTCATTATATAACTATTATTATCATCATCATCATCATTATTATTATTATTAATCTGGCAAATCTAAGTCTACTTCCCAATTCAGTTACTCAGGAGTTCTGTGCCAATGAGAAAATTCTTCTCTAATTCAGTGAATCTTTCTGGTTTCAATTTTCTCATCTTCAAAATGGATGTAATAATACTTATTCCTTAGGGTTATTGTGAGACTCCATTGAGATAATGTATATAAATATTTAGCAAACTTTAGAGTACTATATTAAAGGTCTAAAGTGATACCTGTGGCTAATAATGGCTAACATTTATATAGCCTTTAAGGTTTGCAAAGTAGTCATTTATTTCCTTTGATTCTCGCAAAGATTCTATTATACCTTTTTTAGAGATGGAAAAACTGAGACTAAAGAAAGTTGTCCAAAAGTCTCTCAAAGCAAACATTTGAGGGAGTAGCTTAACCCAAGTGCTCCTGATTTCAAATCCAGGGAGCTATCTACTACTGTTTGGTGCTGACCTGCCCCACCACTGTTCTATCTTCCTCCCTACTTAGTGCTTCTCAACTGAACTGTGAATGCCTTCTCATTCCAAGGTTATAGTAACAGTCTTATTTCCCAGTAGAGTAAGTAGAGAAGTGTTCCTATAGTACAACTACCCCCTGGAAAGCACCTCAAGGGAATTCTGACCAGCTAGAATTGTAGCCAGCAAGCTAGGATCATCTCCAGTATTGATCTCACAATTAACATCTCAGAGTGAATACCTCAGCTCACTCCCTGCCTGAAGCTAAGGCAGCCAGGATAATTAAACTCCCTGGCAAACAGTACAGCTGATCCGACTCTCAGAGTCAAATTAGCTATTTCCACCTTTCCACAGGATTGGCTTAAGTCCCATTCTTCTCATGTTTATTCATCTCTAATGCTATTTTAGGGAAAAAAAAATAATATCACATCTGTTGATTAACTTTCTTCTTTCCTGTTTGCCAAATCTTCTGGCCAGTCTATGGTTTGTTTGCTTGCTCTACTGTTGGTGTTAACCTTCAAATTAAACTCATTATAAATTAAATGAAATTGGGGTAAGAAGAAGAACTGGAAACTCAATTAGTAGCGTGGTTACAACTCCCAGAACTTGCCACGTGCAAGACCCAAGTCTCATTGCAACTTAAATTCTGGCCTCCAGGTTGGCAATGTTCACCACTTCAGCAGTCTTTGCAGTAACTTCCAGAAGATACTAAAACCCATATATGGGGAGGTTATAGCAGGTTGCAAGTGGAGTGAGAACTCTGTTCATTAATGATAATACTAGACATTTATGTGGCACTTTAAATTTTGCAAAGCATTTTAAATGGGATCATAGATTTGGAACTAGGAAGAGACCTTAGGTGCCAGTCCTCTAATACATTATCTCATTTGAGACTCGCCACCACACTAAGCAAGGCTATTATTAACCCCATTTTATAAATAAGGAAATTCTTGTTGAAAGGTTAATTGACTACCTGCTGTCACAAAGCTAGTAAATGTCAGAAGTGGGATTGAAAACCAAGTCTTTCTTATTCCAAGAGAGACAGTTTGGCATAATAGATGCAAAGCAGACATAAGGAAGAGCTGAATTCGAGTCTCACGGCTGAAAAACATTGGCTGTGTGACCCTAGTTGATGCACTTGACATCTCATTTTCTTGGTTACTCTCTATAAAGGTGTCTCAGACTTCTTAAACATTGTAAGTTGGGGGCAGCTAAGGTGGCACAATGGATAGAGCGCCAACCCTGGAGTCAACGGTACCTGAGTTCAAATCCAGCCACAGATAATAATTACCTAGCTGTGTGACTTGGGCAAGTCACTTAACCCCATTGCCTTGCAAAAACCTAAAAAAAAATTATAAGTTGCAAAGAATGTATGCACTTGTATTGGTAGAGGGATGAAATCATACATCCAGTCCAATTCCTTCCTGACTTCAAGGATAATACATTATCTCCTATGCCAGGCTATTTCTCAAGCAGCTGCTGAATCCACATCTTTCTTTTGTTTCTTCTATATGACTTCTGCCTTCCTGGACAAAAAGCCTGTACATTTTTAGATGAATTTACAAACCTAATGAACAGTGTTGGATATAGAGTCACAAAGGCCTGTATTCAGATCTCACCTCACATATGTGGTATCTAAAAACTGACATGAGATTAAAGAAAAGCTTCATCAAGGCCAGGTTAACTTCATTTTCTTTTCTTTCCTTTTTTTTTTTTTTTTTTGCTAAATTCAGATTGAGGGGAATGCTGTGTGTTATGTTTATTTCAAATGTTGGCAAAGCTTTTCATAAGAAATCTCATACTATGGGGCGGCTAGGTGGTGCTAGTGGATAAAGCACCGGCCCTGGAGTCAGGAGTACAGGGTTCAAATGCGGTCTCAGACACTTCATAATTACCTAGCTGTGTGGCCTTGGGCAAGCCACTTAACCCCACTGCCTTGCAAAAAAAAAAAAAATCTCACACTATCTTTGTAGAAAAGATGAAAAGAAATAGATTAAACTCATGCTGTTAATCTCAAATAGAACCAGGGTCCTTTTAACTTTACATAAGGATTCCTGTGGATGGCACATTGTCTCAGAAAACCACATATTCACATTGTCTAGGTTCTATTTTATTTTTATTTATTTTGTTAAATATTCCCCAATTACATTTTAATTTGATTCTATATCTTTCTGGACTTGAATGAGCCATATAGCCCAAGTTTAATAGCTCTGAATTAGACAATTGAACTAGTCATGTGGCCAGACTCAAGGAGTAACTGTTAATGTTCCAATGTCAACTCAACAGGAAGTCTCTAGTAGAGTACCCTAGAATACTTGTACAACCCTGTTTTCTTTCACATTTTCATCAATGACTTGGATAAAGACAAAGACAAACATGCTTATCAAATTTGCAGTCACTAAACTGAGCGATTAATGAATTCACTGTATGGTAACCAAGATTCAAAAGGATCCTGTCAGGCTAGAGTGCTGAACTGAACCTAATAAACTAAAATTCACTAGGAATGAATGTAAAGTCTAGCACTTGGGAATAAAAAGTCAATCTCACAAATTTAAGTTGGAAAAGGCGTGACTTGGCAAGTTTTATTAAAAAAAAAAAAAAACCTGTGCATTTTGATGACAAATGCTCAATGTGAATCAGTGGCTATGAAATCCAAGGAAAACTGATTTGAACTTGGGCTGCATAAAGAAGGACATAGTTTCAAGGACCAAGAAAGTGATTGTCTCACTGTGCTCAGAATTCATCTGGAACCCCATGATTCATTCTGAATAGCACAGTTTAGAAAGTATACTAAAAAGGCAGAGAATAACCAGAGTAATCAGAATGGAGAAAGGTCTGGATCCAATGTCATATGACAATTCATTAAATGAAATTTCCATGCTTAGCACAAAAAAGAGTTGAGGGGTGTGGAGGTGGGATTGGGGTGCCTCATTTCAATAGTTGTATTCAAATGTTTGTCATGTGAATCCTTGAAATTGTTCTTAGGCTTAGGATGAAGGAAAGAAATGTCCTAACAGAACCATCCAAAAGAGAAGTGACAAGGACCTCTCTTTGGCAGTCTTCAAAGAGATCCTTGATAATCCTGCTTGTTGGCTATCTAATAAAAGAGAATTCCTTTCGTGTGTGGTCTGGACCAGATTGATACTGCGGTCCCTTCTAAATCTCAATGAATGGCTGGTGCTTGTCAAATCATTAAATCCATCTATAAAATGAAGGGATGGCCCTCCATGATCTGTAAGATCCCTTCCTGGTCTAAATCTATGAGCCAATGAAAATAACAGCAATCTCTGTCATTTATTGTATTTCTAAGGTTTGCAAAGTGTTTTAAATGTTATTTCCTGATTCCAAGTCCAGTCACCTGTATGCCTTTTAATTAATGGAAAAACTAGAATATGAACCCAGACCTTCCTGATGTCTAATCCAATATTTCTTTAAATATCAAACTGAGAGGTGCTATAAATATTTTTATACATGTGGATCTGTTACCCTTTTTATGATCTCTTTGGGATACAGACTTGGTAGTAGTATTGTGGAATCAAAGAGTATGCACAGTTTTTATTGCTCTTTGGGCATAGTTCCAAATTACTCTCCAAAATGGTTGGATCCATTCACAATTCCACCAACAACACGTTCATGTCCCAGTTTTTCCATATCACTCAACATTGATCATTTTCTATTTTTTTGTCATTTTATTAAACCCGGTAGGTATAAGGAGCTCCTTTGGAATTGTCTTAATTTGCAGTTATCTAATCAATAATGATTTAGAATACTTTTTTTTCATGACTTTAGATAGTTTTCATTTCTTCATCTGAAAACTGCCTGTTCATATCCTATGATCATTTATCAATTGGGGAGTGACTTTTATTCTTATAAATTTAACTCAGTTCTCTATATATTTTAGAAATGAGTCTTTTATCAGAGACATTAGTTAGTACCCTAGCTAATGAACATCTTCCTTTCAGAGAGGAGGACACTGAAGTCAAGAGATATTAGGCCACTTTCCCAAAGTCGCACAGCTAGTAGATATCAAAGTTAAATTTTGAAAACCCGAAAACAGGTGTTTTGCCCTAAAGTCTGGTCTACTTTCCAATATATTGAAGCCCAACACGAAAGATCTTGGTTGATATTTATTTTTTTTTAGGTTTTTTTTTTGCAAAGCAAATGGGGTTCAGTGGCTTGCCCAAGGCCACACAGCTAGGCAACCATTAAGTGTCTGAGACTGGATTTGAGCCCAGGTACTCCTGACTCCAAGGCCAGTGCTTTATCCACTGCACCACCTAGCTGCCCATCAATTTCTTTTCATCTTAGAAAAGAAAACAAAATGTAATGTTTGGGACAGCTGGGTGATTCAGTGGACAGAGCTCTGACCCTGGATTCCAGAGGATCTGATTTCAAAGCCAGACTCAGACACTTAATGCTTGCCTAGCTGTGTGACCTTGGGCAAATCATTTAACCTTGTTGTCATTAGAGTCCATTTTACAAATGGGGGAAACTGAGATAAAAAGTTGAGTTGATTTGCATACACAGCTAGTAAGTGTCTGAGACTGGATTTGTTTGACTTCAAATTGGCATACTCTCCACTGTGCCACCTCTCTGCTCATGTGCAAATATATGGAGGTAGGAAAGATAAGTCAGATATTAGGGAAAAGGTAGTCTAGGTTAGTGGTACCTTAGAGGAAATAAAAGAAAAATATGAAATACATAATAAACTTCTGCTTCCTGACTTTTTTTCCTACTAATGGATTAAACTACCTGACCCAAGAGCCCAACAACTCTAAATGGCTAATCTTATATGATCCTATACTATTCTGCAAATCACCTGGTTTTTCTTGATCTCATTTTCCTCAATTATACAATGAAGGGAGATGAATTTGATGGGATCTAAGATCAAACCTTTATTTTGCATTTATTATATCCAAGGCGCAGGAACTGTACAAAGATCTCACTATGAAAAAAAATCAACCTTGCTTTCTCTATTCTCCTTTATATTTTATATTTCTGATGTTTGTCCTTTGTTCTCGAAGAGAACCGTGCTATCAGAGAGGTGATGCCATGACAAGCATGTGAATTGGATTTGAGTGTGGAGCTACTGTACTCAGTTACCAGCCTGACTTTCTCCTCCGGAGTCATATGGGTCTAGTGGCCAGATACGTAACAGGATGACTGGAGATGGCCCTGGATGTGAGGCAATCAGGGTTAAGTGATTTGCCCAAGGTCACTCATCTAATAAGTGTTAAATATCAGTAACTGGATTTGAACTACAAGGCCAGTGCTCTATCCCCTGCGCTACCTAACTGCCTTTTTTCTTTTTTTAGGTTTTTGCAAGGCAAATGGGGTTAAGTGGATTGACCAAGGCCACACAGCTAGGCAATTATTGTCTGAGACAGGATTTGAACCAGGTACTCCTGACTCTAGGGCCAGTGCTCTATCCACTGCGCCACCTAGCTGCCCCCCAACTGCCTTTTTTTTAAAAAAAAAACTTTTAATTATTAGAATGTAAGCTCTTCTCTTGCTTATTTATGTTTGTATCCTATGCACTTACTTAGTATAGAACCTAGCATATAATCACAACAAACGTAACATTTTAGAATTGTTCATTTTATCTAGCTATCTATTAAAACTTTTCTAAATTTTTTATCCTATTTGTGATCTTATACCTTTGAGCAAGTCACATAATCTTCTTGGCACTTAGTTTCTGCATATGTAAAATTAGGAGATTGGATTCAATGATCCTTTTAGCCCCTCCTAGCTCTAAATACTATGATTTCTCCTTCCTGTAGGAATTAGGATTCAAAGCTCTTACTTTGTGTCACTTATTAGCACAAATAAATCAAAAATTAAAGATTTCCTTCTTTGTTCTTGTCTATAGTTTCACAAGAAAAGAATCCTTGAAGACTCTTTAGGAACTAAATTGTGTGTTTTGTAACTACCATTTAGCTAAACTTTTCAGTATGTGGTTGCATGGTATAGCAATATTTTGGTCAGCTCCTGCTGTGGTAAAATCCCTGATCTCAAGCATTAAGGCAAAGGAGCAGAAATCTCATTAAGATTTGTATACAAGTACAGCTAGGTGGCTAAGTGGATAGAGTACCAGTCAGGAGGACCTGAGTTCAAATCCAATCTCAGGCACTTAATAATTACCTAGCTGTGTGGCCTTGGGCAAGTCACTTAACCCTATTACCTTGCCAAAAAAGAAAAAAGAAAAGATGTGGATACAGAATTTCCTCATTGGAGAATGTGTGGAACTAGACATTACATTTTAGGAAGGATATCAGTTATAACAACACCAAAACCAACAACATCAAACTATGCAAAGCATAGTGGCATAGCACAATAATTTTTTTTTTTATTGTTGGGGAGGTTGAAGATCATAGTTTATTTGAGCTCAGGAGCTCCAAACTCTCGTGGGTTAGGATAATAGAGTATCTATACCTTATCTGGAACCAATATGATGACCCCCAGGAGGAAGAAGTCATTAGATTGCCTAATCCAGACTACATTAACCCAGAAACAGAGCAATTGATGATTAAAAATGGGATCTGTCCCATAAGTGATCTTTGCATTTCCATTCTGAGAGAGATAGTGAAAGCCATTCTCCACAATAGAGGAAACAAAGGGAAAAAAGAGGAAGAGACATAAAGAGGAAGAGAGAGATGGAAACAGACAGAAAAATACAGATAGAGGCATATGAAGAAATAAAGGAGGGAGACATGATAAAGAGGTCTGATGCTGGTCCTTCATTATTGAAAACCATGACATTAGGAGAGATGATGCTGTGACAAGTACATGAATTGGCTTTGAGTGAGGAGTTACTGTGCTAAGTCATCAGCCTCACTTTCTCTTCCAGAGTCATCTAAGGATGATTGCAGATGACCCTGGATATGAAGCAATCAAAGTTAAGTGATTTGCCCAAGGTCATACAGCTAGTGTCAACTGTCTGAGGCTGGATTCGAACTCCTGTCCTCACTCCAAGGCCAGTGCTCTATCCACTGCCACACTTATCTGGGGAGATAGAAAGAGAGAAAGGAGAAGGAGGAAAGTAGGGAGGAATCTTCACAGAGTTTTAATGATCTCTTGTTGGGATCTTATAGAGTAAACTAATCATTGTTCAGACTGGTTTAGAACAATTGGCCTCTTATCATTCAGTTGTTTTCAGTCATGTCCACCTCTTTGTGACTCCCATTTGGGGTTTTCTTGGCATAAAATACTGGAGTGATTTGGATTTGTTATTTCCTTCTCCAGCTCATTTTACAGATGAGGAAACTGAGATAAATAGCATTAAGTGACTTGCCCAGGGTTCCACAGATAGTAAGTAGCTGTGAGACTGGATTTGAACTCGGGTCCTCCTGACTTCACACCTCAGCTCTGGCATCCTGAGATGCTGTGAGGAAGTAAAGCCTATTTCTGTCTATGCCAGTTAAGTGAGGTAACATCTTTTACTCAATTAACAGACAGAATAGCAGGGCATAGTGGATAGAAAGTTGTCTGGGATGAGTAAAACCTTGATTGAGAACTACCTCTTACACATACTGGCACTGCCACCTCAGACTGGTCACTAAACCATCAGTTCTAGGCAGCTAAGACTATATATATTGGGGTTATCATATATTGGTAGAGAGAGAGACTTCCCATGTCTGAGAGCTCTCTGCATCAATAACTTCACAGGTCTGGTCCCTACCTCTAGCTGTTTGGAGCAGGTATTACTGACTGAATATCCAAGATTCAAATTCAGAAGGAATGGATATAGGGAGAATACACCAGCAAGTGACTTTTGCTATGTGACTGGAGAGCATCAGCTGCCAGATGAGTAATTCTCTAATCCCTCCTAATGACAGAAGACAGTGGGGGAAAGTTGATTGAGTGGCAGGAGGTTGGACTGACTCTCAGCAAAGCCACAGTGAACAGGGCAATTTACTGTGGAGCATCAGAAAAACCAATCCCCCTGGAACAAGCAGTGTGCCTCTTCTTATCTCTCCGATGAATTAAAACTGAAGGAAAGTGGATTTACAGAGTAAAACTGTGATTTACTGTGATATTTTCATAAGTGAAAATTACATCTATTTTACCTGGCGGAGGCGTTCATTTCCCAGTCATAAAAGCGACCCATTCGTTTTCTCTGGGAAAAGTAATGTACTTTTCCTGAATGGGTGAGACTGAGAAGATCGTCCATTACAGTCAGAAACTGCCCCTCTAAAGCATTTTCAAGATCACACAGTAGGCATGTTACAAAGTTGTTAAATAAATTGCTATGAATTTTAAGATCTGTCTTTTCCCCCTCAACAAAGATCATTAAAATACTAAAAGCTCTCTATAGGAGGGAGGAAAAACTAACAATAATAATTTAAAATAATCATAACTGACATTCACTTCAATGCATTTAAAACATGTATTATTTTGTATTGAAACTTGAGAGTTGAACCAGAGGAAATTGTCAATGGATGCTGTTTTATTTTATTTTTTTTTGTCATTGGAAGAGAAACCAGAAAGACCTGGATTCAAATCCCTCCCCTTATACATCAGAGTTGTGTGATACTGGGCAAATCATAACCTCTCTGAGTTTTATCATTTATGAGAGTGTTGAATTTGAGGACCGCTTAAGTCCCTTCTAAGCTCTAAGTCTATGATCCTGTCATCCTATAGCTCAAATAAATAAGAGAAGAAAGAGAAAAGAAAGAGGTATTTATTAAGCTCCTACTATTATCAGGCACTATGCTAAGGACATTTACAAATATTATCTCATATGATCCTCACAGCAATCCTGGAAGGGAGGTACTATTCATAGCCCTATTTTACAATTAGGGAAACTGAGGCAAACAGAGATGAAGTGGCTTGAGCAAGGTCACACAGCTAATAAATGTCTAAGATCAGATTTGAATTTTCTGACTCAAGTTTTGTGCTCTATCTACTGTGTCACCCAAATCCAAATCAATTCAATTCCATAAGCATACACATAGTTCCTAATATATGGTAATATATATGGTATAGATATGGTATTGTATATAATAATATATACATAGCACATATACATATACATATATATGTGGGAATATACAATAGTTACTATTAGGAACTGAAGGTTACAAAGGCAAAAATTAAATTATCTCTGCCCTCAGGTAGCTTATGTTCTACTGTGGGAGGTGGCACCTTAACCCCCCAGAATGCAAGCTCCTTGAAGGCAGTCATTTTGTCTTTGTATCCAAAATGTCTCTTAGACTGTTTTCTATTTAATGGATGCTCAGCCAATGTTTAGTTGAGTTGAATTAATAAGTATTAGCATTATTTGAAATAAGGAATAACCATGCAGATCACATGTATGCATGTATATGCACATGTGTGAACATGCAAACACAGATTCATGTACATAGATAGAGATACATGTTTATATGAAGTGATTTCAAGGGAAGATTAGGATAATAATGGTCTCAGAAAAGGTCTCATTTAAAAAGACACATCTTCTGTTAGCTTTCATAAAACTAAGCTAGGGATTTCAATATACCCAAATAAATAAATACAAAACATGTGTTTGTATTTACCAAAAGGAATATATACATGCTTTAACTTGGAAGGAAGATATGGACAATGAGGCACAGACAAAGCAAAGACTAAGAGATGGGAAATCACAAAATTAGGACTAAAGCTGGAAGAAACCTCAGACCATCAAGTAGCATAATATTAAGACCTGCAAACCTTTATATAGCACTTTGAGATTTGTAGGGCACTTTTAGATATAAAATCTAATTTGAGTCTCTCCTTTTTATAGAGGAGGAAACCCAGATCTAGAGAGGTTTGCCTAGGGTTACCTGGTTAGTCTGTTCATCCATATGCATTTATTTTTTATTTTTTTTTATTTTTTTTAGATTTTTCAAGGCAATGGGGCTAAGTGGCTTGCCCAAGGCCACACGGTTAGGTAATTGAGTGTCTGAGGCCGGATTTGAGCTCAGGTACTCCTGACTCCAAGGCCGGTGCTCTATTCACTGCGCCACCTAGCCGTCCCCCCATATGCATTTATTGATATGTCTGACTGACATAGTTTAGAAGTTTCTGGAATAGAATTTGAACCGTGTTTTTCCTGGCTCTTAGTCTGTTACTCTCTCTAGCCCACTATGTCTTCTCTTACATGAGAAGGGATGGGAGGAGGACTTTGCAGAGAAAGAACAGAGTTGTCCCTCTCCTAGATTTTTTGGTCTTGTTTTTTTTTTTTTTTTGTTATGTTTGCTTGTTTTGTCTTACATAAAGGATCATGTAACTTCCACTAACTAATGGAAGCTAGTGAGAATTCCGAGTATAGCCTGCTCAAAAACACAAAAACCCTAAATTAATAAACGATTAGCTCTTGGCACAAAATGCCAAATTACTTCCTAATGAGGAACAATTTGTTTTAGTGTTTTTGTAATTAGCAAATTAAAAAAAGTTACTAAGTGGTTGTTTTTCAACCCAGTATTTAAATTCTGTTTTTTCCCCCTCCAAAGATCTTGGAATCAAGAATTCTCAAATAATGCTCACATAGTGCCAAATTGATATTACTAAAACAAAGATTTGACCTTGCCCTTCCTCTATTCTAAAATATTCAGTGACTCCCTATTGTGAATAGAATTAAAAATACAAAATCTTTAGAGCCACATTTAAAAGACTGGCCTCTATTTATCTTTCCAATTTTATTTCATATCACACTCTCACATACTCTTTTTCATTTCAGGAAAAGATGATCCTCGTATACCCACCTCTGTTCTTTTACAAGATGGTCCCCCACAACCAGAATGCATTTCTGCCCTACCATCACTTCTTAGAATCTCTCATTTTCTTTAAATATTGTTCAGTTGTCATCTTTTCTCCATAGACCTTTCTTGGCCTCACCCCAATGCTAGGATGGTCTCCCCATTGTCTCGCTCCATTAAATGGTAAGCTCTTTGAGAGTAGGGACTGTCTTTTGACTCTTTTTGTATCCCCCAGAGCTTAATGTTTATATAAATGTTTATAGTGAGATTGTAGTGGGTCACAAATGTGATGACTATGCCCTGGACCGGCTACATTTTCTCCTCAGGATTCTAGAGAAAAATGAGGTGTTTCACAATATCTTCATTACTGCCATTGGTTTGAACCCCCATTGACTGTGTTCCCCCACTGTTATGTTCTACAGGCATGGTTCCATTTAACCATTTAATATCGAGTAGATTTTACAAAGGAATATTTACTTTGAATGTAAGCCAATCGAAGAACCTTCCATTCACCCCATGATTAACTCACCAGAACCAGTCATTGAAAGTCTACAAATAATTTCCATGTTACTTCCATTAGCCATGACTTTCCTGGAAACAAATTTCCAAGGCTCTCCATCAAGGGAGACACCAATAGAAAAGTTTTATCTATTCTAATTCCTGTCACATATATGATTGTATTTACATTTCCATATATACATTATATTCTACCTCTTTCTCCCCAGAATATAAGAAACTTGCGGACAGTGATTTAGTCTTTTTATCTCAGATGCCTATTACAGTGCCTTGTATATAATAGACACTAAATGTTTAGTTGAGTTGAATTAATACATACTGAAATAAAGAATAAACATTTAAATAGTGGTTGCTAGGTGCCAGACACTGTGATAAAAGCCTCATAAAAAGTAGATCATTTCATCATCCAACAACCCTGGGAGGTAGGTACTATAATGATCTCCATTTGTCAGTTGATTTGAGGAAACTGAGGCAGGCAGGGATTAAGGGACTTGCCGTGAATCACACAGCTAGTAAATGTCTAGTCAAACATTCTGTCCATTGCACTACTTAAATGATCCTCTGAGATTGATTTTAAAATTTATGAATTAGTATGTCATTAAAATCAGTTCCCTTTCATGTTCTATGATCATGAAGTGTTTCCTCTTTCAACTTTGGGTTGTTTGTCTTGGACTTTCCAGTAATTCTTTGACCATATCAAAAACTAGACAATTTAAATCCATCAAACCACTTTTAAAAATTTTTTTAGTTTTTTAAATTTAAAGATTAGCACAATTATTTGCTAGAAAACACCAGTTTATTAACTAAAATTCTTTCTTCTTAATAAAACTGCCTATGTGCCTGTGTATCTGTATCTGTCTATGCATATTTGAAGATTTTGATAGTCTATGTTGTTGTCTATTGTTGTGGTTCAGTATGGGTACTCCCTCAACCAACACAAATTATAACTCCTCAGATAATCACAAGGCCTCAAATCTGGAAGGAACCTCCCATGTCATCTAATTCAACTCATAACCACAAAGGAATCCTCATGATAACATTTCCAAGTAGCTATACATATATATATATATATATGTGTGTGTGTGTGTGTGTGTGTGTGTGTGTGTGTGTGTGTGTGTGTGTGTGTAAAGTCATCTAACAAAAGCGAAACTACCACTTCCTGAGGCATTCCATTGCACTTTGGGAATGCTATCATTTTTATAGGGTTGCTGGCTTTTTGTAAATGTTGTTTTTCCACGACATCAGGCCTAAATCTGCCACTATACAATTTTTACCCATTGTACCTGGTTTTGCTCTTTGGTGTCATGAAGAACAATCTAATTTCTCTTCCATAGATTATCCCTTTAGAAGTTTAGGTTCTTAGGGGTGGCTAGGTGGCGCAGTGGATAGAGCACCGACCCTGGAGTCAGGAGTAGGTTCAAATCCGGCTTCAGACATTTAATACTTACTTAGCTGTGTGGCCTTGGGCAAGCCACTTAACCCCATTTGCCTTGCAAAAAAACTAAAAAAAAAAGTTTAGGTTCTTGAAGTCAGCTCCCATAAATCTTTTTCAAGTTAAATGGCCCTGAGTCCTCATACTGCATGAGTAAGTGGAAGTAGCATGATACAGTGACCAAAGTGTAGTCAGGAGAACTTGATTCAAATATCATTTCTGACCCCTAGACACTTGTATGACTTTGGACAAGTCACAGCCCCTAATAGACATCTAATATTTCTTCCATCTCCAGATCAATTATTCTGTAAATCTAGTCTCTTTCCTCTGCTAAGTGTGTCAATGATCTTCTTGAACCATGGAACCCCAAACTGAATTCAGTGCTCCAGATGTGATTTCCTCAGAAACAAAAATACTAGTCACTTTAGGGTCAACTATCAGTCAGATTACAGCAGAATAGTTAATTCTGTAGATTTGTACACTATGCCATTCTTTTTTTTTTTTTTTTTTTGCAAGGCAAACGGGGTTAAGTGACTTGCACAAGGCCACACAGCTAGGTAATTATTAAGTGTCTGAGACCAGATTTGAACCCAGGTACTCCTGACTCCAGGGCCTGTGCTTTATCCGCTGCACCACCTAGCCACCGCCACTATGCCATTCTTAATACAAACATAAACCTAAATGTTTCTTTGGCTACCTTAACCCCTAAATCTTTTTCAGATAAACTGCTATTTAGCCATAAATCCTCAATTTGTATTTGATTCTGTGAACTCAATTGAATATATGTGAAGGAACTCTGACAAATGACAAGTAAATTTGACTATAGGATTTTCTTTTTCTGTGGGAAACAGGAAAAAAAAATCAGTGTCTTAAATGATGGAGAAGATCTGGCATGGAAATTTCTTTCACTGGGGGAACATGACCTGCCTATGACTTGAAATCATTGGATCATAGATTTAGAGCTGAAAGGAATCCCAGAAGACATCACTTTATAAATAAGTAAAATGAGTCCCAGGGGAAAGTGAGTGACTTGCCCAAGGTCCCACAAGAAATTAGTGGCAGAGCCAGAATTCTAACACAAGACCCACATCAAATGATCAACAGCCTCTTCGTTGCTAAACCTAATGGACTCATCCATTTTCATGCTTGACTTCTCTGCAGTACTGTGGAGCACCTTCGTTTCTTGAATGACTTCCTTATGTGTTTTTCTAGTCTCTCTCAACATTCCTCACTAATTTGGGAATGCTATCATTTTTATAGGTTTGTTTGCTTTTTTGTAATTGCTGTTTTTCTTTGAGGGATTAACATCTGTGTCATGTCTACTAAATGTGGATGGGCAAGTTCTTTCTGCTCTTTTGCATGTTGTCTCCCCAATAGACCATCTCCTTGAGAGATTTTTCTCTTCATATATCCTGGGTTCTCCATAGTGTCTTATATGTAATAGATACTTAATAAATACTTTTGGTTTGATTTTCTTTCCATCACACTGTCAAACCATGGGACCTGCCAGGGGTATATAATAGTGATCAGATTTGTTCAAGGTCACCCAATTAGAAAATAAAAAGGGTAGAATTTGAATCCAGAATTTCCTGACTCTAACCTCACGCCCTTACCCATTATCCACACCACTTCTGTAAAGACATACTCTAACCCATTTTAGGTATCAAAAGTTTTATTAAAAGTTCCAAATTTGGGGCGGCTAGGTGGTGTAGTGGATAAAGCACTGGCCCTGCAGTCAGGAGTACCTGGGTTCAAATCTGGTCTCAGACACTTAATAATAACTGTGTGGCCTTGGGAAAGCCACTTAACCCTGTTTGCCTTGCGAAAAAAACCTCAAAAAAAGTTCCAAATTCTCTCTAATTATTCTGGCATCTCTACATAAGACAGGAAACAAAGTATCCCCTGCTTTCCACCCTTTTTATTTTTCTTCATCATTGACTTATGTCATGCTGAGCTTAATAGTGTTTGCCTTTCAGTTTTGAAGAAGACCACGACATCAGAAAGATGATGCCATGACAACCACATGAGTTGGATCTGAGTGAGGGGGATGCTGTGCTAATTCACCAGCCTCACTTTCTCCTTCAGAGATCTGGGTCCAGTGGCTAGATAGGAATCAGGACAATTGGAAATAGGCCTGGATGCAAGTCAATCAGGGTTAAGTGACTTGGCAAAGGTCACACAGTCAAATGTCTGAGTTAGGATTTGTACTCCGGCTGAGCTTAAGGAAAGAAAAGCTAAGGATTCTTACTTTTAGCTTGACTCTTTTGGGGTGTTTGTCAATGATTTCTAAGAAAGAGTACCTGGTACCATGAGAAAGCATTAGAAGACCTAAGTTCAATTCCTGTCCCTCTCACTTACCACCTCTATGACCATAGTATAATTTACCTCCTTTAGCCTCAGTTTCCTTATCTGTAAAATGAAGGAGTTGTCTTTGATTGCCTCTGAGGACCCTTCAGACTCTACATTTATGATCTCACAAAGTTTCCTGGTTCTGAGAGAGTGGATTTCAGCTGAGGATGAAAGTTTCCAAATGTATGTATTTCCAAGCCATGAAACATTCCCTGAAAAAAGATTTTAACAAGTGTATAATTGGATAATCTGACAACTAGTAAGCCTGAGCCTAGGACACCTTGAATCATAGTTTTGTAAAGGATAATTATCCTTGTATAAGTAATTTTATTTCCTTTGGATTACCAACAGTAATCTCTTCAATGTTAAAGTTTATTCTCTTAGAGGATATTCTCAGAGTCTGGGGTCAAAAAACAAAAAGGAAGTCTGGCTTTCTTCTTCCCTTCCTCTCTTCCTCCTCCCTATATTTTAACTCAGCAGATGGCTAGGCAATGAAGCTTAGACACCTTTGATATGTCTTTCTTTCCTGGCATTTGAAATGTAAATACAATGGTTTAGAAAATATCAGCTGTTTCCTGTTTCTTAGCCCTAGAAATAATATGGATGAATGGGTGGAGGAATTATCATTTAATGACTGGGGAGAAAGAATTATATAATGGCGAGGCATGAAACCCAGCTCTACTATCACTTGTGTGACTTTGAACAAGTCACAGACTCCTTTGAGTTTTACCTTTTTCTTTTATTTAAAACAAGTTGGACTCTAAACAGAGTTCTGTCAGAGTCAGTTTAAACCAGCTCACAAGAGCTGTTAAATTTCGTGTGATCATTTATACTTCATAAATTGGCAAATGCTACAAATCACAGGTGGATTTATTATTTTTTCATTGTCTAAACTTAAGAAAGTAGAGAAAATATCTGTAATGCAGAATAAATTGAAAGTAATCTATTATATGGATCATATATATTTATATATATGTCAACATATACATAGATACATATATGTATTTTGGAAAGCAGGTTATTAAACATTTACTAGCACATTCTGAAGATCTTATCTGAGATCCCAAACAGATCAAAATTCTTTGATCTTATGATTTCCATCTCCTTCTCCATCATGATTTTCTACCATTGGAAATGCTCCAGTTTACAAATGTCTTTTCTATCTTGTGGAATTCAGAATTGAATACTATTCTTCACATATTATCTGACCATCACAGAAAAGAACAGGACTATCAACTCCCAAATTATGGACATCAGTCCCCTTTTAATATAACCAGGATCATGTTCTCCCATTGAATTTGTAATCCACTATAAATCCCAGGGATTTTTTTTTTCCTTCTTGGATTTCTGCCTCTGACCTCATCTCATAAAATTCAGTTGATTGGTTAGTGAGAGACTGCACAATCATACTCTCTAAGATTTATAGTGCCTGTTCAGAAAAGAGAAACTTCAGACTTCTTAAATAAGATGACATGAATGGAAATTTCACAGAAATAAATTTAGTCTTCACATCAGGAGACCTTTTATAAACATTAGAACTTTCCAAAAGTAGAATTGGGAAGTCACCCCAAGCAAAGATGTAGATGATCATTTGTAGGGATTATTGTACAAGGAATTCTTATTCACAGGAGAGAATGTTTCCCTGGGAGAAGACTCATTGCCATTCAGGGGATAAGGTGATGATCATTATGTTTAAGTAATTAAAGATGTGTCAGTAGAAGAATCAATTCTGTTCTTCTTGTCCCAAGAGGCTCAGATCAAGGGTTGTTATTGTTTAGTTGCTTTTCAGTGGTGTCTGACTCTTCATGACCCCCTTTGGGGGTATTTCTTGACAGACTTGACTTTCCTTTTCCTTCTCTGTCTAATTTTACAGATGAGGAAACTGAGGAAAACATAGTTAAATAACTTGCACAGGGTCACACAGTTATTCTGTCCAATATGCAATAAGGCAAAGTTAGGATCCCTACAAGTATGAACCACAAAGTGGAATGAGTTGCCTCAGAAGGTGGTAGATTAAACCTGGAAAAAATGAAATGCCATGGAAGAGGCAGACTGGGACCAAGGGACACAAAGAGAAAAGAAATTTTTACTATAACATCCTTAACAACTAATCATCCAGAATCTAATGGGAGCCTTCCATGTATGACAATTAAAAGATTCAAGATACATAGTTTCTACGTAATTTAATCATTTTATTAATAAAATCAGCATGTTATTAATAAAAGGATGGTCATTTGGCCATCTCTCTTAGACCAATGATCATCATAGTGACAGACTGACAGTTTATATGTCCTTTGAAGAATTCATTGAGAAGTTGAGAATGACATCAGGTCACCCTTGAACAGAGAAACATATCTATATCCAGACCACTCCTACCTCTGGACAATCTATTCAGAGAATGTATGCCCTTCCCACGTTTAAGTCGGACATAATGGCTACTCCACTTGGACAGGATCTAAAAAAGGAAGTTAGTTCAATCTCATTTACCACAAGGTCCTTCAAGAAACTATACTTTGAAAAATCAGAATTTTATAATAAAAAAGAGGAGAGGGGAACTCTGGATCTCTCCAAACATCAGTTATTACCAATCATTTCTCTCATTAGGAAAGGGAACGCACAAGCTCCTGGGAACCTCATTCCACTCTCATACAGTGGTGACTGCTATTCTCTCTTTGCTGATTATCAAGTTGCCCTCTCCGGTTTTCTTCCAGTGCTTCTGATTCTGCTCTTTTGGTCCAAATAAAAGAAGTCTGATCTCTCCTCCATGCTATAAGTTTTTAGCTTCTTGTAGTTATCATGTATTCATTGAGTCATTTCAACTCTAAGGTAAACATTCTCAGTTCTTTTACTGACACTATCTGTTGTAGAAGGCATTTTTTTGGTAGGCACCAGATAACCAAGGTCTCCTTGACCTCTGACATTATGTGGCTCTGGGAAATCACAGGCAACAGATGAAAGGGAGAGCAGGAGTATCTAGCGAATATCCAATTTCCTGCATTATAGACCCATCACAAAATCTGCAAGCCATTGTAGAGATGAGCTAGGAAAGGAAGGACTTACCGGAGAACCTTTTGTTTTTTCTTTCCATTTCTCATACTAATAGCTGTATCATAAAGGAGCATAATGACTACCCCCACTGAGGATTCTTCAACATTTGTAGCCTGGAGACATAGTACAATACAAAGCGACTTTTTATCCAACTGATTTTTTTTCCCCCTAAACCTGTCAGTTCCAAACTGTGGGCAAGGAAGTATTTAAACTCCTCAGCATGTTCAATGCAAATCGGTTTTCCTGACAATTTGAAAATGGAAATGTAGGATGTCAGACGTTACAAATTTGCAATGAAATACAGTGGAGTAATAAGACAACATATGGAGGAGCTGTGGAATGATTAAAAGAAGGCCTCTGGTAGGCACATTATTGGAGATGGGAGAGCCTGCATCCTCACCATAAATCTTCCGTTTCCATTAAGGATATGTGTATGAATAGTCAATTAATTTCGCTACCTAATGGGAGCGTATATGCTGAATAATGCGAGGCCACCTACAAAATCAGATTTGTAAAGCTTAGCTATGTGTGCTTCAGAGGTGATGGAACAAGTGCTAACTTTCACTTTGTACTGCCATCTTTGAGGCCAGGCATGAATGTAAGAAGAGGAAATTGGGTCCAACTTGGGGGGAACACTACAGAGTTAAAAGCCACATGCAGAGAAACAAACATATTAGCCAAGGGACAAGATCAGTTCATTGGAAAGAGCATTGACTCGGGCATCAAATCCCATCTCTGATGCTTATTCACCTGTGTGACCTTGGACAGGCCATTTAACTTCACTTGCGTCAGCTACCTCAGTTTTTAAAATGAAGATGTTGGGCCAAATGGCTTCTGAGTACACTTATACTTTGGAATCAATAATCCTATGAACCCTATAACATTGGTCACATTTAAAAGCTGAATGCTCAGAAAAAAAGAGAAAAAAATAGACTCAGCTAATACCACACTGATGGTAGAAAGCATTATGTTAATTATTTAAAAAACAAAACAAAACTTTGTAGTTCCAGACCTTTCTTGGGGCTGAAATGCAGCTAGATGGTGCAGTAGATGCAACCTTGGAGCTAGAAGTTGAATCTGGCCCCAGACACTCACCACCTACTAGCTGTGTGACCTTGGGCAAGTCACTTAACCCTGATTGCCTCCTGTCCAGGGCCATCTCTGGTCATCCTGATTTATAATCTGGCAACTGGACCCAGATGGGTCTGGAGGAAAAAGTGAGGCTGCTGTCTAAATACAGTTCCTCCTCACTCCAATACAATTCATATGCTTATCATGGCATCATCTCCCTGATGTTGTGGTCTTCTTCAAAAATGAAAAACAAGCATTAGTAGGAATTTAAAGGATACTTCCTGGCTTGTTGAATTGAATTGAAGGTGGTACAATGGATAGAGTACTAGACTTGGGGTAAAAAAAGATGTGTTGAAGTTAAATTCCTACCTCAGAAACTTACTAGTCATGGTAACCTGACCAAACTTTCAACATCTCTCAGCCTCATTTTCCACATCTGAAAACTGAAAAATAATAAAACCCACCTTACAGGATTATTGCAATTATCAGGTAATAGATTTCTCTCTCTCTCTCTCTCTCTCTCTCTCTCTCTCTCTCTCTCTGGTAATAGATCTCTCTCTCTCTCTCTCTCTCTGTCACACACATACACACACACACACACACACACACACACACAAAATGTATCTTGCTAATCTTTGTGCTAGTTTTTTTTTGTTTTGTTTTGTTTTAGGTTTTTGCAAGGCAATGGAGTTAAGTGACTTGCCCAAGGCCACACAGCTAGATAATTATTAAGTATCTGAGGCTGGATTTGAATTCGGGTATTCCTGACTCCAAGGCCAGTGCTCTATCCACTGCCACCTAGCTGCCCTTAGCTTGATAATCTTAAAGCAGTTATATAAATACTAATTATTATTCATTTGTTATTTAACAGTCAGTCAACAAACATCTATGGAGAACCTCCTAAAAGTAAGACACTGTTCTCATCTCTGGGGAAAGGAAGGAAAAAGTGTTGCTGCCCTCAAGGTAGAGATAATTAGGTGGTAGGTACAGTGGATTGAGTATGAGGGTTGGAGTCAGGAGGAATCATCTTGGTGAGTACAAATCTATCCTCGAAACCTAGTTGTATGACCATGAGTGTCACTTAATCCTATTAACTTGGTTTCCTCACATGGAAAATTGGTTGAGAAGGGGATGGGATCATGAACAGCCAGACATGATAGAAGAAAAAAAGAGAAAATACTTTATATTTATTATAGCATTAAGGGATTTAACATAGGGCAATGGAAAAGTGCTCAACCTATAATCAACCAGTTTTTACTTCAAATCCCAGGCTAGCCTTCTATTTATACTATGTCTCAGTTTCCTCATCTGGAAGAAAAGGAAACTGGATTCAATGGCCTCTGGTGTCTTTTCGAGTCTTAGCTCTATGAGTTTACAAACTGAATATTGATAACAAGTGAGTCATATGCCTCTTTTCCCATCCTTACATGATATTATAATCTAAAAATATATTGAGAATAATCCACACATATATTGATTGAAAGAATCCATCCAAAATGTATGAGCAAAGTACATGAAGATTTTCATAATGAATATTCTATAGCAAATTATATTTTCAAGTCAATCAATTAATCATGTCTTTATTAAGCACATATTATGTTTCAAATGCCTATTATGGAATTAAGTACTGGTAATACAATGAAAGGTTAAAAAACAAACTGGCCCCTGCCTTCAAGTAGCTCACATTCTAATATGGACAGTCATACACTAATCAAAAATCATTTTAAAAAAATCTACTGTGTTAATGGTTGGTTGTCAATAAAATTTGTTGTGATTTAGTCATTCTTAATCGTGTCTGACTCTTCCTGACTCCATTTGGGTTTCCTTGGCAAAGATATTGGAGTGGTTTGCTATTTTTTCCTTCTCCAGTTCATTTTACAGATGAGAAAACTGAGACAAACAAAAGATTGAATGACTTGCCCCATGGCTAATAAGAATTAAAAGACAGATTTGACTCATAAAGATAAAGCATTCTGATTCCAAGTCCAGTGTACTACCTAGCATCCCTGTAAAGTGCCTCACAGCCTTAAAATTCTCTACAAATGTTAACTATTAAAATTACTGCCTTGTTTGGTCATAAGTTATTTTTTTTTTAAAAATGTATAATCACTCCTCTTTCAGATATATGAGGAGGATATTGACATTCTCAACAACTTTAAAAAAAAAAGACAAATGAAATCAGATATAAAACCATAAACTCCAAGCTATCTACAATTTTAAAATATGGATTACAGCTATGATTAAAAAAAACAAACAACTTCTGTCCTCCTTCTGACCTTTGCATCTCCTGTTTATTTTTTTAAAGTTGTTTATGCTATTATCAGTTTTTTTATGTTCTCATCAGTGTGCATATTTTTGCTCTGATTCTGCCTTCTTTACTCTGTGTCATTTACTCTGCCTTTCCATATTTCTTTGAATTCTTCCCATTTTTCATTTCTAATGGTGCAATAATATCCCATTACATTGAGATAGCACAATGTATTCAGCCATTTTCTCATCATTGGGCATTTGGGTTGCTTCTATTTTTTGGTAAGGAATAGGGTGCTTTAGAATAGCTTCGTTGCCTGCCCTTGTGTACTGTTCCAAGGTCACAGAATCCCAGAGTCAAAAGGGACCTTCTAAGGCATTCTCCTCCAACCCCTGACTGAATTCGAATCCCCTGTAAGGCATCCTCATTAAGTGGCCTTTGTTTGGAAACCACTAGTGATGCCAACTCACTACCTCCCTAGGGAACCCATTCCATTTTTCAACAACTGTAATTTTTAGGAAGTTGTTAGGGTTTTCCCCCTTATATATAAGCCACCATTTGCCATCTTCTAAATTTTACTCCTTATTTGTTTTACCCTCTGGAGCTTTAATTCCTACTCTGGGTCCTTCATGGACCTGAAAAATGATCATTTGATCCCCCATCCTCAACCTCCAAGTCTTCTCTTCTCCAGATTAAGAATTTCTAGTTCTTTCAAATGAATGATTAAAGGATAGAAAGAGTACACTGTTGGAATGGACTCTGAATCCCAAAGAGCAGAAACACTTTGGGGATTCTTTATTTTTTACTTTTTTTAATGATTGGACTTTGCCAGTTTTTTTGTCTGTGTTTTTGTCTGTGTTTTTTTCCCTTAATTACTTAGTTTGGCTACCTATTAAACTTGAATGAGGCTGAAATGGGCTTCGCTCTATTATCCAATACTCAGTTTATTGAGCAGACCATAATTGCTCAGTCTATAAGACACTGGACTCCTAATGTTTGCTGGCTAATTAACAAATAAGAATCTCATAGACAAACAGACCAAAATCGCACTGCATTTCTCAGTGGAGTATATGTTTCTTCTCTAGGCTGGTCAGAACAGAAAATAATAAAAAGAATAACTCATACTTCTGAAACATTTTAAGATTAACAAAACATCTTCTCTAGTCTTGTCAGATAGGGAGAACAAATATTATTATATTCATTCTTTACAGATGATGAAACTGTGTGTCAGAGAGATGTGTGTGAGTGATTTGCCCAGGGGACCCAGGGACTTACAATCTGAGGCAAGGTTCAAACTATATCTCCTAGTTCAGTTTTCTCTCTATTGACTCATGTAGATAAACTATTGAGGCCTTTATGGAGAAGACAAAGAAAGAAAACTCCAGCCCCAAGAGACCGGGTTCCTCAGAGTACCTCCTAAACCCAACTCTATCTCTAATGCAAGAGGGACCCAAAAACCCAGTATTCATATTTCAGAACATGATTAGAAGAATAAGTCTAAGCAGGAAGTAGCAATAAAGTCTGGAACAAAACTACTTTAGCTATCTAATTAGAGATTTGTTCAGTCATTTCAATCCTATCTGACTCTTCATGACTCCATTTAGGGTTTTCCTGGTAAAGTAGTTGGAATGATTTGCTGTTTCTTTACCTAGATCATTTTACAGATGAGGCAAATATGGTTAAGTGACTTGTCCAGGGCTCACACGATAAGTATCTGAGGCTTGCATTTGAACTCAGGTCTTCCAAAATTCCTTCCTCTGGGCCCTATACTCTATGCATAGCACTACTAATTAAAGGTTAAGTAGCATATTATCTGTCTGGTAATTGGCAATAACAGCACTGAATAAAGAGGAGGAAAAAAATAAAAGACAAACAATAAATGTTAACTAAATCCTCCCAAATATCTACAGAAATTAAGTCATGTACTTTATATAGATATCAGAACTATGTTCAACAAGTAAGTATAAAAAGAGTCAGACTTGCAGGCAGGAAAGAACAGAACTTGGATCCTGGAACTCACCCTTCCTAATTATAAGATCCTGGCTATATCTTTCTGACCTTCAGTTTCCTCATCTATAAAACAGAGAATATATATCACTGTAGCATCTTCTTGGGGTGATGCCTGTTAGACCAGTTAGATGTCATTATTGTTATTCTTTTTACCTTTAATTCCTTTTATTGAGGAATACATTAAGCTTCACAAATAATAAAATTTATCATAATAAACTAATATTCACTAGCACCTGTTCTGTGCTGAGCACTTTTTCCAAATAGGATGATCTTTGATCTTCCCAACCTGGGATGTAGGTTTGTTATTCCTATTGTTATTCCTATTTTACAGATGAGGAAATTGAGGTAGACAGTGGTTAAGTGATTTGTCCAGGATCACATGGCTAATGTCTGAAGTCTTTTCTCCACTAGTGATTTCATTTATCTATCCATTCATTCAACAAACGTTTATTAAACACTCAGTGTTTTCAAAGCACTATATTAGGTTCTGATAGCTAAGTGGTGAAGTGAATAGAGTACCAGACCTTGAGCAAATAAAACATGAGTTCAAATCCAGTCTCAGATACTTCCTAGGTGTCTAACTCTGGGTAAGTTACTTAATCCTATTTGACTCAGTTTCTTCATGTGTAAAAGAACTAGAAAAGGACATGGCAAACTATACCAATATCTTTGCCAAGAAAACCTAAAATGGCATCCTCAAGAGTCAATTGAAAACAGCTAAACAACAATTATGTAATGGTGTTAGGTTCAAATACAAATTTTAAATGTGCTCCATCCTCATAATGTCTGATTGAAGTCTCAGAACCTAAGCAAGGTAAGAAGGGGATTATGGGTCTACAATTAGGAATTTTATTGGCCATGCAATATAATCCAGTGTCATTTGACAAGGAAAGAAACTGAGACCAAGAAATTAAGTGATTTAGTCAAGTTCAAACCTGTGGTCATTGGCACAGTCCAGAAATAACGGGACCTCTGCCTACAGAGTCGATGCTCTTGCTACAGAAGTGAACTGCCTCTAGAGGTGGATATTCCCTCCATTTTATAGATAGATAAGGACATCAGACAGAGAGAGGTTGGGTGATTTCTATAGCACAGCACAACCACAACCAAAAGTTCCCAAACTATTCTATTCCCTCACATCTGGACTATTGCAATAGCTGCTAGTGGGTTAACCTGCCCAGAAAGTTAAGAAAGAAATGCAGGTCTTGTGATGATGATGATGATGATGTTTGTCCTACATGCTTAAAGAAGACCATGACATCAGGGGAGATAAAGGCATGATAAGCACATGCATTGTATTTGAATGAGGGGGTGCTGTGCTAAGTCACCAGCCTCACTTTCTCCTCCAGAACCATCTGAGTCCAAAGGCCAGATATAGAACGAGACGACTGAAGATAACCTTGGATGTGGGACAATCAGGGTTAAGTGACTTGTCCAAGGTCGTACAACTAGAAAGTGACAAGTGTCAGAGGCTGAATTCAAACTCTTGTGCTCCTGACTCCAAGGCCAGTATGCTATCCATGGCACCCCCCTAGCTGTTTCCCCAGGTCTTCTGACATTCAATAAATTACTCTTCCCATAGAAAAACTAAGTGATGTAGGGGATAGAAAACTACCCACACCTGGAGTTTCAAATCTATCCTCAAATGCATACTAGCTAGGTGATCTTGAGCAAATCGCTTCAATTCATTTGCCTCTGTTTCCTCATCTGCAAACTGGGGCTAATAATAATACTTGCCACCCAGGGTTGTTGTGAGCATCAGATGAGATATTTGTAAAGCATTTGACAAGCTTTAAAGTCTTATATCACCTGCACTACATATAATTGTTGCTGTCATCATCCTTTTCAGTATTGTTGTGAATATTAACAATATTATTAGCCTGTGCGGTTCACCAAAAGGCACTTTTAAAATGAATTTATAGAAAGAATTATTCTCTTCTGCTTTCTTTCATCTCAATTTAACAATGAGATTGGTGGGTTAATAGGTATCCATCCATAGCTATTTGTATGTCTTGTTCAGGCAGATCTATCTCCCTTAAACAGTCCATTTTCATTTCATCTAGGGTCCGTGATACATGTCTATCACCAAATAAGATAGCGACAATGGTACAGATTGTGCTAGGTCTTTCTTCCCTGTCTAGAGTTCATCAGCCTACCTACCTCCAAATTCAATCTAACAGTATATGAGGCACTGTGGTAGGTGTGTGCTTGTGTGTGTATGTGTGTGCATATGTGTGTGTGTGTGTGTGAAGGGGAAGGGGAGGCAACATGAATAGACACGTGGAGTTTATAATCTAAGGGCAATTAGAAGGAAGAATGCAAGTCTATTTAGAATTCATATAACCCTTTAACTTTTTTGCAAGGCATCTCATCTATGTCATCTCATTTGATCCTCACAAGACTGGGTGATAAATTCTCAAATTCTACAGATACATTTTACAGATAAAGAAATTGAGGCAGACAGATGTTAAATGAATTACTTGAGATTGCCCTATTAAGTGTCCAAGGCAGGATTCTAACTCGATTCTTCCTGACTACAAGGCAGGATTCAATGTGTCACAATGATCCTGTCTCCTTTCACAGACTCCTGGTAGGCTAGATGGGTGAGACCTTAGACAGTCCTCCACTAAGTATGTATCGATTACTTTTAATGGGTACTAGACTAAGTAAAAGACACAGAAAGCAAAAGAGAAACAGTCCCTGGTCTCAAGGAGCTTATAGTCTAATGAAGGATGCACCATTATATGGTGTAAGAATATAGATACAACACATATCTTTTTAAAAGGTATATCTTTAAAGAATTAGGCACAATGTATGATATATAATCTATATTGTATATGTGTTGTAAAATATGATATATATATATGTGTGTGTGTGTGTGTGTGTGTGTGTGTGTGTGTGTGTATTTACTATAAACACATTCACCCACATGAAGAAAACAAAATCATTATCAAAGTTAAAGCCCTAGCTTTAAGGAAAAACCCAAGAAAGAGGAGCATCAGAGTTGAGAGGGGCCTTGTGTTTTTGTACAAACAAATCTAACTGTGAAAATTAAAAAGGAAAGTGATACCTGGGGCAGGGGAATTCTACAACAAGTTTCTCTCATGAGGATCTCCTTTTCAAGATAAATAAGGAAATTTATTCAAATTTGTAAGAACTATTTTTCCCAACAGATAAAGATGATCAAAGTATATCTCACTTCTCCAACTGCCTTTCAAACTGGACTATCTGTAGACATCTTGAACTCATTATTTCCCAAAAGGGAACTTGTTATCCCAGCCCCATCTCCTAACCTTCCCTATGACGACTATCAAGGCAATATCATGTAGTCTCGGGGTCACAATTTAGAAGTCATCCTTCACTATCTCTAACTCCTCTATATCCATTATGGCAAAAGTCTGATTTCACTTTTGTTGCATCTCTCCGATATACTCCTTTGTCTCCTCTAACACTGTCACCCCAATTACCTCACATTTGGACTATTGCAATAGCTGCTAGAGGGTTAACCTCCTGCAAATCTTTTCTGACTCCAATCCATCCTCCCTTCAGCAACAAAATTACTTTTTTTCTTTTTCTTTTTACAAGGCAACGGGGTTAAGTTACTTGCCCAGGGTCACACAGCTAGGTAATTATTAAGTGTCAGAGCTAAAATTTGAACTCAGGTCCTCCTGACACCAGGACTGGTGCTCTATTCACTGTGCCACCTAGCTGTCTCACAGAAAATCAATTTTTGCAAAAAGTAGGTCCAACTTTGTTACTCCTCTCCTCAATAAACTCCAGTGACTCCCTGTCACCTTTGGGATCAAATACAAAATGCTCTACTTGGCATTCAAAGCCCTTCCTAATCTTGCCACTCCTACCTTTCTAGCCTTCTTGCACCTTAGTCCCCAACGTGTAATCTAGATTAATTTAATTTAATCTCATGAACAAAACTCTCCTCTCTCAGTTCTGGTCATACTCTCCGGCTTGGCTCCATATCTAGAATACTCTTCCTCTTTCCCTCTGACTATTGAACCTCCCTGACTTCCTTTAAGAACCAAATAAGGTTTGTACAAGAAACCTTCTCAATCCTTTTTTTTTTAAAAGAATAGTTTATTCTGAACTTAAGAAATAAAGCAAGCATTTCCATACCATAAGACTAAGAAAAAAAAGATGATTGCACATGAAACTACATATTTATTATTTATAATTCACGATTCCTTTTAAATATATAATAAAATAATCATGTAAATTTCTTTTTGATTCCTTTTCCCCACCTTAGAGATTATTATTATTAGAAAAAAAATATATATATATATATGCAAAAACATTCTATATTTACTTCCATTTCTCAGTTCTTTCTCTGAATGCAGATATGTTTTCCTTCATAAATCATTTTAGAGATAATTTGGATCTTTATAATGGTCAAAAAGTCTTAGTCACTCAGATTTGTTCCTGAAACAATATTGTTGTTACTGTATACAATGTTTTCTCTGTTCTGCTCTTTTCTTCTTAATTCTAATGCTTTCCCTCTGTTAATTATCTAATTATCCTGTATTTTGGTTGTTTGTACGTATTTACCTGGTGTCTCCTCCTTTAGCCTGAGAGTTCCTTGGGAACAGGGGATTGTCTTTTAACTGTTTTTGTATCCTGCGATTTCAGTGTTTGGCAAATAATAGGTGCTTAAAAATGCATATTGACTGGCTACATTTATCAAGAAGTTTTAAAAGAAAAACCCCGACTATCAATAATGATAGGAAAAATGCTCCTAGTTGGGGTCGCTAGGTGGCGCAGTGGATAGAGCACCAGCCCTGGAGTCAGGAGGACCTGAGTTCGAATGCGACCTCAAACACTTAATATTTATGACCTAGCTGTGTGGCCTTGGGCAAACCACTTACCCTATTGCCTTGCAAAAAAAAAAAAAAAAAAAAAGAAAGAAAAATTCTCCAAGTCACTAACACTTGGAGTAACCCTAATTAAAGTAACTTGAGGTCCAACTCATACCTATCAGACTGGCAAAAGAAGAAAAAAAGAGTAAAAAAAAATGCTGGAGGGGTGGGGGAAAGCACACAATCTGTGCCACTATGTCACAGCTGTGAATTTGCCTTGCCATTCTAGATTGCAACTTTAGAAGTATACTCTGAAAGTTCCCAAACTATCCCTTTGAGCTAGCTTCATATGTCTAGAAAGAAATCAAAGAAAAGATAATCGACCTATATATTAAAAAACTATCAGAGTTAGGAAGGGCCCTTAGACTTAATAATCTTTCCTTTATTTCTCACAGTGACCCTGAGAAGCAGTTGCAATTATAAGACCTATTCCACAGATAAGGAAACTGAGACACAGACAGAGCTAGGAGCACCCTTAGAACAGAGAATGTTAGAGCTGAATTTGGATCTTATGGGTTAGACTGACCAAGCTCTTTCTTTTACAAATAAGAAGATTGAAGACTCAGAAAACAAAAGGCTTTGTTTGAAGGAGTGAGTAAGGAACAGGTCCAAGACCTGCATCTAAGCCTGTAGACTTCCAGGAATGTGGACTTCCCCCTGTCCAATCCTACTCATCAGTTCCTTCAGCTAGGATGTGGGAATAAGCCACCTCTATTGTAAGATTTGGGGAAAATAAATGTGGATAGAAGCCTTAAAATACCTTAAGCTTTTAGCAAGAAAAACCATATATAAAATCAAGGGATTATTTACACTGCTGTTATAATAAGATTTGGGGATCCACAGATAACTTCTCCCAAAACTGTACGCAGAGAGGTGCCTTGACAGCTGGCTTGTGGGTGAGGCTGCTGAGCCCAGGAATACGAACGAATTTACAGGACTTCTTATTTTAAGAAGACACAGAGGAGAAATTAAGCCAAGTGTTACTCAACAATGCAGATTGTTCTATTTTTCTGCCTACCTCTCCCTTGGATCCAGAGACAAGTTTACAGTGACTCTGTCTTTCTTTGACATGTATTTACAAAGTTTGAACCAAGCTGATACTTCCCTCTAACACTCAAATGGTGGCTGCTGGGCTATCCTTTCCGGCATTGCTGGAATGAGAACCAATCCTACCTTCTGATACAGCCCCCCACTCAAATCTAATGCATGTGTGTGTTATGGCATCACCTCCCAATGTCATGACCTTCTTCAAGAATGAACGATAAACATCATTCGTCTAACAGTTGATCATCGATTCCTTGTTAAAAGTCACAGTATAGTAGACGTCAGGCAGAATATCAGGTAGCATTTATTATACAGGTTCTGGGATAAGCACTAGGGGCACAAAGAAAGGCAAAAGATTACCTGCCCTCAGGGAGCTCACCATCTAATGGGGAAGACAAAATATAATCTATACAAAGAAGTTATAGACAGGATAAACTGAGTACAGTCTCAATGGGTAGGTAATTAGATAAGAGTACTGGAACATAGTGGATAGTGCACTGGACCTAGAGCCAGGAGGACCCGAGTTCAAATTTGGCCTCAGACACTTAATATTACCTAGTGATGTGACCTTGTGCAAGCCACTTAACCCTATTGCCTTGCAAAAAAAATACTGAAAAAGTATTCTTGTAGGAACAGGTACTTTTGGAAGGAGTCTGAGATCAGGAGAGAAAGCATTTGGTGAATCGTTGAATAGTGAAAATGACCAGTCCAGAGATGAAGGATTTTGTTTGAAAAACACCAGCATCACTGGATAAAGACCAATGATATTTCTTTTATTTGATCTAAGATTGCAAAAAAGAGCCTTTGTAATTTTTTGAATAAGGGGTGAGCAGGGAGATGTATAGTCAGACCTGCATTTTAGGAAGAATAATTTTTCAGCTAAGTGGAAGATGAACTGAAGGGGGTAGAGACTGGAATTAGGTATACCCGCCAGTAGCCATTGCGATAGTCCAAATGTAGACTTACCACCAGAGTGGTGGCAATGGTAGAGGAGAGAATGTCTCAGTCAGAATTTGAAGTCAAATCTTTCTGTTTTTGATTGCAGTGCACTGCTTGCTATGAACTTTAATGGAGGGGAGCTATTGTTGAGTTATGGTAACTACGAGGGGGCTTAGAAGCGTCAGCGTCAGCATTCCCTCCTGGCCCTGAGTGTCAGCTTCCAGCTAGAAGGTGGAAGAAATAGGAAGAGAAGATAAAAGAGGAAGGAGGATTCTAGGTAGCTGAGTGGAAAGAGCTGACTTTGCAATCAGGAAAACAAATCACTCTGAGTTCAGATTTGGCCTCACACAGTCGATCCTCCACTTCTTGTTAAAGGTCACAGTTTGATAGAACTTTGTTCTACCATATTAGCTATGTGACCCTGGACAAGTCACTTAATTTCATTTACCCCAGTAAATGTAGAAGGAAATGGAAAACTGCTCCAGTATCTTTGACAAGAAAACCTGACATGGGGCATAAAGAGGTGGATATGAAACCCTTATTGTTGATACCATAGGGATACCATAGAAAGGAAGACATAAAAAGACTAAGGATTAGTAAGTTCTAGAACTGAGTCAGATAGAGATGAAGATGTGGAAACAGGCAGGAGAAAAGGATTTCAAAGAGAAGAATAAAGTAGAGGGACCTGAGGAGAGAGGAGTCAACCCTTCCCCCTCCTCCTCTCTCCATCCTCTATTAACAAGAACCCCACTGCCTTGCCTTCTTCCACATATGCCTTCCCCAATACCTCCCAATGTGCAGAGGACCATGTATGAAGCAAATAATAGTCTCTGAATCACAACAGGATAGAAGCTTGAAACAACACCCTTAACCCTGGGAGGAAGCAGAACTTAGCCCAGATGTCAACCAATGGGGCAAAGGTCCAGCTGTTCTGACTTCATTATATCTCTGAGCAACCTCTCTCTCAAGGATGCTGTGAGTAAAGCTGTTGGGGAACCTTGATAAAAGTCTATAGAAAAGGAAGCCATCGTTAGAGAGCTGCAAACACTACCTACCTGTACAAAGAAGATTCCTATCAAAAGATTTCATGGGAGTGATCTTGGATCTGAAGTCCTGAAGTGCTGTCGAGGGTTTATTCTCAGAACAATGTCTTGTTAATGCCTATATAGCCTCACATATACATACTGTTCAATGATTGTTTCCTCTTTCTAACAAAGTGCTACAGTTGAGACTGGGATCACCTCTAAACACCATCCTTATTCTCCATCCATTTTAGGTTCAGGAAATTCTATCTCGAAAAGCCAATTTCCTTTGTATCTGGATGACTTATTGCACATTTTAAGAATATAATGCAAGAAGTGGGGAAATCAGACATGTTGGCTTGTGTGTTTGTTCCCCCTCTTAGTATAGGAAGAAAAATGACACAATTAAAAGAACACTGATTTGAGAACCAGAAAATATGGGTTCAAATCTCTTACACATAACTTACCTCAAATCACTTAACATCTCTAAGCCTCAATTTCTCATCTTTAAAATAAGAATGGCTCCATATGTCTCTTCTGCTTAAATCTGATAAAATGAGATAGATCTTTCCAGAAGAGGTATTTTTTAAGGTACCCTTAGATAGTAAGGGATCTCATTCTCTTCATTTCACACAGGAGGAGACAGAGGGAGGCCTAGAGAGATGGACTTACTCAAGCTCAATCAGTAGCAAAAGAGTCAAAATTTGAATCCAGAACCTCTGATTCCAAAGTGAGCACTCTCCCCCCAGCATCAAGTTGTAGTATAATTGAAAAATGTCTTTGTGACCATTGGTAGTTAATAGGGTGGGTAGCATCTAAGACATCAAGGGCAAGAATTATTTTGTTTCTGTCTTTGAACCCCCATCCCTGAGGAAAATCAGTTGAACCCTAGAGGTTCAGTGGCAAACAATTGAAATCCTTGGATCAATGTTACAGTTAGTAAAAGGTGAGCCCTTAGGTCTGCTGCACTGGGAGGGAGGCTGGACTAGACAAGACTCCCAAAGACCTGTCCTAAACTGTCTTTCCCTACTGGCTGAAAGGAACTTGATATTTTTTGGTAAATGATTATAACTTTCTTTTTTTGGAAAGAACTTTAAATCTTATATTACTGTCGTTTTTTTATTGCAAAATTCTCTGGGATGACAGTTATTTAATTTTTCTTGTATCCTTACCTGTTTTGCTTTCTTTTTTTTTCATGAAAGAGGTGTGTAGTGAGGTCATGTCTTTGATTTCATCAGTTTGGGGAACTTGGTGGGAAGCCACTCATTATATAGATACAGAGCAGCTCCTTAAAGTTAAGAGTAATATAGAGCCAAGTTTCTTGAATTTGACAATGGTCATGCAGCTTGTATGTATTACAAGCAAGACTTGAACACAGATCTTATTACCACCAACATATTAACTGGTCTTTTTAAAAATTATTTATTTAAGGCAATGCAGTTAAAGTGATTTGCCCAAGGTCACACAGCTAGGCCATTATTAAGTGTCTGAGACTGGATTTAAACTCAGGTATGCCTGACTCCAGGGCCGGTGCTCTATCTACTGTACCACCTAGCTGCCCTAACCAGTTTTCTTTCTAATGTTATGCTTATTAACTTGTTAACTGTCCCTTTTTCTAATATACTATGCTTATTAACTGGCCCTCTTTCTTATAAACTATGTTTGTTAACTTATTAAATGACCCTCTTTTTAAGTCACTATGCTAATTAACTTAACTGGCCCTCTTTCTAATAAACCATGCTTATTAACTCATTAAATAGCCCTCTTTCTAATAGATGATGCTTATTAACTTTTTAATTAGTGCTCTTTCTACTCTATTATGTTTCTTAATTCATTAACTGCCCTTCTTTCCAATATACTATATTTATTAAAATATTAACTGACCCTCTTTCAAATACTCTTTGCTGCTTTAGTTTATTTGTCATACATTTAAATCATTTCAGATGGATATAAATCTATAAATAATATGTATATGCTTCCCTCCTGGGACTATATAACAAATAAGATACATTAGACATGTGTATACACACAACCATACACACCTATAATAAACATTCTGTTATGGAAATCCTCAGTAAATATTAGCCAGTTTAATTTGAAGTAATTTGATGAAATCTTTGAGAGGACTCAAAATTATGGAGAGAATGAGCCTGAAGTTAGAGTAAAAGGATTGCAATCCCAAACTGGGTTTTTCTCCTTGCTCCCTGGGTCTCAGTTTCCTCTCTTTTGAAAATGTGAAAGGATTTGGTTTCAACTAGTTAAACTTCTAAGATCCCTCCTGGCTCTCCCCTTTCATCCTTTGACCTCTCTTAACTCCCTCACCTTTCCTAAATACATGAAAAGGCTTAAGATAAAGATTCTTAACATAGGCTCCATTAAATTAAGTAAATGCCCTTCAGTTAGAGAATGGCTTAGCAAACTGTATATGTATGTCATGGAACACTTTTGTTCTATTAGAAACCAGGAGGGCCGGGATTTCAGGGAAGCCTGGAGGGATTTGCATGAACTGATGCTGAGTGAGATGAGCAGAACCAGAAGAACACTGTACACCCTAACAGCAACATGGGGGTGGTGATCAACCTTGATGGACTTACTCATTCCATCGGTGCAACAATCAGGGACAATTTGGGGCTGTCTGCAATGGAGAATATCATCTGTATCCTGATAAAAAACTGTGGAGTTTGAACAAAGACCAAAGACTATTAACTTTAATTTAGGGGGAAAAAAACTGATATCTTATTGTCTGATCTTGCTATCTCTTAGACTTTATGTTTCTTCCTGAAGGATATGATTTCTCTCTCATCACACTCAATTTGGATCAATATTTTCCATGGAAACAATGTAAAGACTGACAAATTGCCTTCTATGGGGGGTGGGGGAGAGGGAAGTAAGATTAGGGGGAAATTGTAAAGCTCAAAACTCAAAATAAATAAAACCTTTAATTAAAAAAATAGGCTCCATGCTTTTTTTAAGATAGCTTGATAACTATGCTTTATGTAATTGTGTTCCTGTAAAATCTTATGTATTCTATTTTATATATTTAAAAACTTAGGTGTCAAAAGGGGGCCTATGGGCATCACCAGACCACCCAAGAAGTCCAACAACACAAAAAGGGGGGGTAAGAATTCCTTAATGGAATCTCTTTTTAAAAATCTCTTTACCCTTTCATTTTGTGATTTTCCCACACATCTTTCCACATAGACTCCAAAAGGACTAGTCAAAAACAGGAAGGCAACATAAAATTTCAATTGCAATATGTAGACATATATATATATATATATATATATATATCATTATTTTGTATTATATCATAATGTATTATATTACGAACAAGGCAAAGCCCATCCCTCAAAATGCAGAGGAGTCCAAACAGAGTTGAAAGTTGAAAAGTTTTATTTGGAGGAACTTGAGACACTAGTGCCAAGCCCCAAGGTGCAAAGCCCACAGCCTAGGAAAGGCAGGAGACATTTAGGCTTGAAAAAAATCACAAAAGGGAGGCAGGGAGAGCTTGGGGGGAAAATGGACAATCTTTCCCAGGAACAAGTGGACATAGAAGCAGGATGTTTTTCAAAAACAACCGACTACAATTTTAGTTTATACTTTTGGGGAGCGGGCGAGACATAACTCAGCAAGGTCAGCCAGTGAACACCAGTGAAGGATTCTGAGAGTGAGCGAGACTTTCTCATAGGTTCCAGATTGACTCCTTTCACCAAACAGGATTATATCTTATTATTCATAATTTTACAGGTTTCGATAGAAATTGACCATTCCCATTACGTAGAATGTCAGACCCAAGCCATCAATGCTACATAAGAAGATATCTAATTTAGGAAGGTCCTCCCAGTATGTGTACCTGCAACCCCCTTCCCCCTGTTTCTGCCTTCTTCCCTTAGTTAGGCAGGTACAATTAAGTGTAGGCAGATGACTATATTGCAGAACTGTCTCATTTTCTCCTCATCCACGCAGATCACTGAGCAGCCATTGGTTGTCTTTTTACCACAGCAGGTCATTGACTTTTCCAGTTTTTATGACTCTCTGAATTCTTTCCTTTTATAGGGTAACTGTTTGGCATTTTGCCTCATTCTGCAGGTTAATGGCTTCTCAGTGAGTTTGCCAGCCTTGGGAGTATCAGATTGAGACTGTGCCCTCCTGCATCTTTATTGAGCGGCTGCTTATAGCAGTCATCATCTCTTCTAAGGTTACTTGGCTCTCCACTCCATTTTAAAAAGTCCATTATCATCACCCATTATTCTATGAATCTTTTTTACCCAGTGACTCCCAGTGAACTGAAGCTCCCAAGAGCAAAGGGTGTGTAGCTCACTTCAGCCTTTATGTCTCCTCCAGGAGCCTTTATAACATCAGGATTCGAGGCCTTTGTATTCTTGGGTAAATGGCATATTTTGAAACATGTAAGAATAGCACTTGAGGGTTTCACACTACCTGTGAAAGGTTATACAAAGCTGTGGGGATTTTTTTCGGTCTGAGAGAGTTATGTGCTAGTAAGGTCTTCAAGAGGACTCACCAGTCACTTTTTGACATTACAGAATGAAAACAGGCCTAGGAGCTTCCCCTTCTTCCAGTCCCACTGATGGAGACTTCTGAAGGTCATTTGGATTTGGAGAGGGGTTCAGGATAGTTTGCTTTTATTTTAAATTTTGAATTCTTTCTTATTTGGTGAACAAAACTGTGTTTCCAATGAAGACATTTTTAAAAAATCAGTTTTGGCACTAACAGTACCCAGATAGGTTAGAAATAAAATGATTACAAGAATAAAAAGTGGATGGGATACTTAGGGTTTGGTTTGTATTTCTGTTATGATTTTTATTATTTTATTATTATCATTATTATATCATATATTAATATATTCCACCATATATTAATTTTTTGTTATTAACAATTACACAAAAATCGTTGATTTCCCATGAGATGTATGTGTTAGTAGGGGGAAAATCTGAACAAATATTCAAAGTCAAGAAAAATAAATTATTTCAGCAGTCATATCCAATGTCTTAGATTTTAGCCTGATTCTGTCACCTCTATCTGGAGTTAAGGAACTTCATTCATAGTGAGTGCCTTTGGATTAAAGTTAATTATTTTATTGATCAATTGTCAAAAACAGTCTTTCTAGAGTGTTGAACTTTTAGGAAGAGCTTGTCTCAGACACTTACTAGCTGTATGACCCTGAGCCCATCATTTCACCTCTCCCAAATTGTTTTCTTACCTATAAAAATGGAAATAATAATGGTACCCACTTTGCTGGGTTCTTGTGAGGATCAAAAGAAATAATATATGTATGGCACTTTATGAACATTAAAGCTCTATAAATGCCAGTAATTATATTATTATTAGTAGTAGTAGTAGTAGTAGTAGTATGGACTTGATATTTCATCTGGGTAGAAAACTTTCATTAATGCAATTTGGGCAATTTATAGTCTTCCAGGATTGTCGGGGGCAGTGAGGGATTATGTGACTTATCCACAGACACTCATTTAGTATTCATTTAGAGTGAGGATTTGAAGAGGGATCTTCTTTGACTCTAAGGCTAATTTTGCCAAAGTTCTTTTTTGTATAGTAGTTACTTAATAAATATTTGGTGATTTGAATCGACATTATATAATACTTTGAACTCTCAGTTTTGTTGTTCAGTCATTTTTCAGTCCAACTTCATGACCCCTTTGGGAGGGGTCTTCTTGGCAGAAATACTAGAAAAGTGTGTCATTTTACTTCCCCAGCTAATTTGATGAGGAAACTGAGGCAAACAGGCTTGAGTAACTTGCTCAGGGTCACACAGCTAGTAAGTTTCTTCACCTGAATTTGAACTCAGGTCTTCTTGATGCAAGACTCCCTGCTCTATCCACCTATTGCTCCCAGTTTTAGAGTTGGGCAATGAAAGCTTTGCCAGAGCCCTAAATTTAAAGGATACAAAAAGTATTTTCAGGAGAACAAAAACAGAATTAGCCACATAGTTAGGAAGAAAAATTAGTTAAAATAGGAAGCTGCCAGATGGGCTACATCTTCTCGTTTTTGGTCACGTCCCACAAGAGCTCTGCCCACCTACGTCCTCTGTAATAGCTGGGCATAGTTGATTTGAGGGCATGATCATACTATTCACTGCTTACCCTTGTTCCAAGAACAGAAATTGCCCATTAAGGCTTTAATGCCTCTTTGGATCTTATTATATTATGCAGACCCTTTCTGCAATCTTTCCAGTGCTCTCCATGACCCAGTTCCCATTTATCTTAACTGCCCAAGTATTTCTATAATCCAGTTGAACTGGTCTTCTGGCTGTTCCCTAAGCCTGTGCTGTTATATTCCAGTTCTGTGTATCTATGCACCTTCTTTCCCATGGCTAGAATACCTTCCCTCCCCATCCCTGGTGAGGTTCCAGAATGGTGTGCTGGCCTCCAAAACTTTACTTTTCAAGTTTCAGAAGTGTTGAGCCCAAGGATATCCTCCTTGAGTATTTAGAGTAGTGATTGCTGACTGATTATCTAATGGATTAGAAAGCAGAACCCTTATTGATGTTTACAGGAGATGCACAAAATAAAATGGAATCCCTCATGTAGCATGGGAGGACTCCTTCACAATTCTTTTGTTGGTCTGTTGTTATGCTTCCATCTACCCGATGCCTCTCACTTGAATACATAGTAGGAATTCAAAAAATGCTTGTTGAGCGATACAAAAATACCAGTCTAGAAGGGCATTGGACCACAAGTCATGGGACCTATGTGCTAGTCTCAACTCTTCCTTTTCTTCATATTTCATTTTCTTCATCTATGAGATGATTTCTAACCTTCCAATCATGATTCCTTATGTGTTTGTGTGCTGGGGTACTGGTTAAGGGAGAGGGAGAAGGAGGGAAATTTCATTCATTGTTAGCAGTGGAGATCAATTCATCTGGACCAAACCTAAGTACCTAAAGGAAAGACTATTGTAGAATCATAGATTTAAATATAGAAGGGACTAGAGGTTATCTAAGTCAATGGCTTCATTATATACATGTGGAAACTGAATTCCAGAGAAGGAAATAACTTCCCAGGGTCATAAGTATAGGGAAAAGGAATAGCCAAGGTTTGAAACCAACTCCTTTGCCTACAAATCAGCACGATTTTCACTGTGTTGCCCTGATAACACCTGAAATCATTTAAAATTATCATGAGGAAGGCTATTATGGGGGAAGGAGCCCAGAAGATTTGAGCAATGGTTCTGCTATTAGTTCAACCCTTGAACAGTTGGGCAAGTCAGTCACCTATTCTCCTGGTCCTCACTTTCCTCTTCTGTAAAACTCAGTGACATGGGTTAGATGATGTCCAAGGTATGTCCCCTCTCTCTTTCTGCAAATGAAAATCTGGACAGCAGATAGCATAGTGGGTGGTTATTCCCACTACAAATGTATTTTTTGCTTTTTCTTCTTAAACTTAGAATCACAGATTGTTGTGTTAAAGCTGAAAAGGACATTGCAGATAATCCAATATACAACCCCCTCATTTTATAGCTAAGGAAATTGAGACACAAAAATGTTCTATGTCAAAAGTCCAATAGTGAGTACAGAACCCCCTTGCTTTATGGATCACTGGGATTAGTCTAAAGACCCTGAGATCATTTAATTGAGAAATGGTATGGTATAGAGTGCTACATAAATATCACCAAATTTCTTTAGTGGATAGAGCACTAGACCTGAAGTCAAGAGGATCTGGATTCAAATCTAGCCTCAGATACTCACTAACTATGTGACCCTGGGCAAAATCACTTACCCAGCTCTCTTTAAGCTACTGGGGAAGGAAGTGGCAAATCATTCCAGTATTTTTGCCAAGAAACCCCCATACACAGTATAATCATGAAGAGACAGAGATGACTAAGCCACAGCAACAATTATCATTATTCTACCTAAGAATAGGAATCACAAACACACACATACACACACATACACCTTTATTATGGGAAAGCTGTCAAACTTTGGAGTCTTGGAGAAACACTGGGTAGAATAGTACTATACAACTTGGAGGCAGGAATACCTAAGGACTACTCCACCCTAAACTATTTTCTGGGTAAGTCATCCTGGGCAAATCATTTCCCCTTTCCCACCCCCAACTTTCTCATCTGCAAAATAAGAAAATGGTACCTACCTAATAGGATTGTTATGAGGATGAAATGAAATGATGCTTTGCAAACTTTAAAATATAATATATGAATTGTTATTATCATACTTTGTATAAGAAAACAGGTAATTTATTGACAGCAGAACCATATTTTGAATTCTCCACTCTTTGGATTTAGTTCAGGTACTTAACTGATACAGTGGGAAGAACACTGGACTTGAGGTTAGGAAGACCTGAGTTCAAATGTGACCCTCAGACACTTACTAACTACATGACCCTGGGCAAGTCACTACCTGTCACAGTTTCCTCATCTGTAAAATAGAAATGATAATAGCTCCTACTGACCAGTGTTATGAGAATTTAACAAGATTATAATTGTAAACCTGAAAACATCATATAAATGTTGGCTGTTATCATTATTATTATTACTTTTGCCCTGAGCTTGATCTTAGCCTGAGGGCTTCTGAAGCTCTCCTCAAAGTCATTACCATTTCATTATAATTTCCTCCCTAACAAAGCAAAAACTGAAAACAATATTCTGCGGAATGGAGACTTTGACATGCTTGGCCTTTGCAACTATCTACTGGCTATTTATTATTTCTTTCTGGCATCCTAATGTAACACAAAATGGAAAGGGGGATGAAGTGGGGGTCAGAAGATTATAGTGCTAAATCCAAGTTCTGTCATTTACTACTACTGCTAGCTCTTTGACATTGCAAAAATCAATTTTGGGGGCCTCAATTTCCTTGTTTATAAAAGAACAAAGTAAGAATAAATGATCTCTAAACTCCCAGTTCTAAATTCATCATATGATATATGAGATAATAGTTATAATTACTCAAATATTCAAATGGATCAATGATATCAATTCTTTCTCGTAATTTTTTTATTGTTGTTCAGTCATTTTTCAGTCATGTTCAACTCTTTTTTTTTATTTTTTATTTTTTAGGTTTTTGCAAGGCAAATGGGGTTAAGTGGCTTGCCCAAGGCCACACAGCTAGGTAATTATTAAGTGTCTGGGACCGGATTTGAACCCAGGTACTCCTGACTCCAAGGCTGGTGCTTTATCCACTATGCCACCTAGCCACCCCTACACCACCTAGCCTCCCTTTGTTCAACTCTTTATGATCCCATTTTAGATTTTTCAAGGCAATGAGGTTAACTGGCTTGCCCAAGGCCAAATGGCTAGGTAATTATTAAGTGTCTGAGGTCAAATTTCAACTCAGGTACTCCTGACTCCAAGGCCAGTGTTCTTATCCACTGTGCCACCTAGCCACCCCTGATCCCATTTTAGAATGTCTTGTTAAAAATATTAGAGCAATTTTCCAGTTTCTGGTTCATTTTACAAATGAGGAAACTGAGATAAACAGGATTAAATTACTTTTACAAAGTCACATATCTAGTAACCATTTGAGACCAGATTTGATATTTTCTTGGCAAAGTTACTGGAACAGTTTGCCATTTCCTTCTCTGACTCATTCTCCACATGAGGAAACTGAGGCAAAAGGGTTAAGTGCCTTGCCAAAGGTCACACAACTAGTGATTGTCTGTATTTAAATTCAGGTCCTCCCAACTCCAGGGCCCGCCTTCTATCTAAGCCATCATCTAGCTGCCCTGAAGTACAATGCAAACTCATCCTTGCCAGTTCATTGAATTTGACTCTTGTTCTTATCTTCCCATAAGCCTTAGATCCAGGCTCCACTGCTCTTTCCTCACATTTATCAAGATATTAAGAGGATGCCAGTGGAAGTTTTTGACTTTGCACCTCTCATCCCTCACACATAGCCAGTCTATCTTTCCTTTTGTCCTACAATCACATGACAAGATGAGCTCTTTTAAAGCAAAAATGAAAAGAGCAAAGGGAGAAGTCAAGGATTTTTAAGAACCAGTTTTTAGAATGCAGTTACTGAGAACAAAACATTGCTCACCTTAAATGACTGCATTTTTCCATCTAATCACTATACAAGTCTTTATTTTTCGAATTGTAGAAAATTCGAGCCCATGAATATCTTTCTCGAGTTTTTGGAGTAGTGGTTCCTGATTGACTACCTAATGAAGCAGAGAGCCAAACCCTGTTGATATTATGGGAGATGTGAGAATGAGATGGAATTACATACTGTGCAGGAAGGACACAGAGGAAATAAAGTTCCTTCCCTCCTTTATTTTTTTTTCTTTCAGACAACTTCATTTAAATGCAAATGATAACTCCAGCCATGTCAAAAATGGAAGGTTCTTTTTTTGGCGGGGGGGGGGGGGGGCGGGTAGGAAGCAGGGAGGAGCAGGGAATGATAATGACAATGCATTAGAGTCATTTCATTTTCATAATAAGCTTCTGTCCACTAGTAGAGAAATATCATTGAGAATGGTAAGGTATTTTTATTTATATGAACTTAGGGTCAGAGAGGTAGCTCCATAGTCCCTGGTAGCATCATCGTTCCTATCTGATCTTCCCACTGCTCACAGTCTTGTGACCACCCACACATTTATTTGGGACTGGATTGTGTGTCTTATACAGTGACTTTTGGGTCTCCTACAGTCAAACCATCACCCCTAGAATTTCCTCTTTGAAGGACTCAAAAGGTTCAAAGAACTGTCCATCTGCTCCTCTGGTCAGAAACCTTATCTGACATTTGACCGCATTAAGCAAGTGGAATGGAATAAAGAATTTATCTTTGAACTAATGAGATTTGTGTTTAACATCTCTTTTAACTAATGACAAAGCAGCATTATTGTTCTCTTAACTATCTGCTGTAAACATCTGGAAAAGAGAGCTTGGTGTCACTATCCAAAAGTCTGTGAGCTCCTTGAAATTAAGAGTTGTTTTGTCTTTGTATTTCCAACTCGTAGCAAGTTGTTCATACATTTGTTGACTTGAAGATAGATAAAACCAACAAGTTGCCTTGGGATTATAATATCAGACAAGTAGAATTGGAAGGGGTCTTAGAAGTCATCTAATGCAACCTTCTCATTTGCAAATGAGGAAACTGAGGCAGAGATTTCCCAGAGTCAGACAGTGAAGTTTGTAATTTAGTATGTAAGCCCAGGTTTTGCTGTTCTCCTGTTCACTGTCCTAAACATGCTTCCTTTACCCCTGATAGTAGAGACAGTGGGAATTGTCTAGATGGTGCCTTTTCTGACAAGTCATATAGAAACTTTCATATTACTCAAGTCAAATAATAGTCTCTGTTAATTTTTCCAGACTTTGAAAGTTGAGGCAGGTAACAGTGTAGACTGCCAGTTTAGAGAGAGCCATATTCCCTGGAATTCTTATACCCTCAGAATAAAAGGGGAGCATTGAAGGGACTTTTTCTCCCTTTGAGTTCAGGCAACTTAGATCCCCTGGCAAGAGAAGTGATAGTTAATTCATAAATATGTCCTAGGAACCAAGATACAATACATCATATAGCCTCTTTCTGAAGACCTTCGGTGAAGCAGCCCCTGCTCAGCCCATTATACTTCTGGGTAATTTTAATTATGAAGTTATACCTATATTAGATTGGAAAGGGGAGAGAGGAGAGAAGGCAAGGGAAGGAGGGAGAGAAATTTGGACTTCAAGACCTTATAAAATGAATTGTTTAAAATTAATTAAATTAAATTTTAAAATATTTAATTTAAATTTAATTTAATTTAATTAAAAACAACCATTTATTATTTTGTTTATTATTTATTTATTTATTAAAAATAATATTAAGATAAAAATTAAAAAGTTAGGTTATAGAAATTACAACTGATTCTATTTCATAATTCCCATACTCAAGAAATCTACCAGTCTCAGATTCCCCTGTAACAGGAATTACAGAAATATATATCTTTACTACTGACCCTGGGTTTGTATTTCTTTTTTTTTTCTTCTTCCTCCTTCCCTCCCTCCCTTCCTGTCTTCCTTCTTACCCTCTTTTTTTCTTACTCTTTTTTCTCTTTCTTTCTTCCTTCCTTTTTTTTCTTTCTCTCTTGCTTTCTCTAATTTTGTTAAGCAAGTTCTTTTTACCTATTCCTAGAAGATAAATCCCTTTCTATGTATATTTGCAATCCAGAAACCTATGATCCTATGGAAGATGAGGAGAAAATATCATTCTAAGCTTGCTGTTCTCCTGGGGAAATGTGCATGAGCAGGAAAAATATTCATTGTAGCCCTGTTTGTGGTAGCAAAGAATTGGAAATTAAGTGAATGTCCTTCAATTGGGGAATGGCTGAACAAACTGGGGTATATGCATGTGATGGAACACTATTGCTCTATTAGAAACCAGGACAAATGGGAATTCAGGGAAGCCTGGAGGGATTTGCATCTGATCATGATGAGCAGAACCAGAAGAACAATGTACACCCTAACAGCAATATGGGGGTGATGATCAACTTTGATGGACTTGCTCATTCCATCAGTGCAACAATCAGGCACAGTTTTGGAGTACCTGTGATGGCGAATATCATCCGTATCCAGAGAAAGAACTGTGGAGTTTGAACAAAGACCAAAGACTATTAACTTTAATTTTGAAAAAAAAAAAACTGTTATCTTATTACGTAATTTTGTTGTCTCTTACACTTTATTTTTCTTTCTTAAGGATATGATTTCTCTCTCATCACATTCAACTTAGATCAATGTATTCCATGGAAACAATGTAAAGACTATCAGACTGCCTTCTGTGGCGGGGGTAGGGGTAGGGAAGCAAGATTAGGGGGGAAATTGTAAAATTCAAAATTAATAAAATACTTTCTTTTATAAAATAAGTAACAACATTCAAGAGTTGGGATATCTCACCAAGGGTGACATGATGGATGGACTATAGGTTTTCGGGTCAGGAAGACATTAATTCAGATCCTGACTCAGGAACTTTCAATATTTTTATCTGTAAAATGAAGGGATTTAATTTGATGACCTGTAAGTTTCCTTCCAACTCCAAATCTATGATCCTGAAATCTAGTCCAAACCACACTCAAAAGGAATCCCTCTCTACAGGAATCTCAGGGCTTAGCCCAGTTCCTGGCAGATAATAGATGCTTAATAACTGTTTATACCCAAAAGTTACTGAGCACTAATGGAGATAGGAGGGAGTTACAAAGGTCAGCTACATGGCCCAGAACTTGATAAAGCTCTAATACCATAGACAAGAAGACTCATTTTTTATGAGTTCACATCTGGCCTCTTACACTTCAGTTCCTCATCTATAAAATGAGTTAGAGGATCAATGGCAAAACATTCCAATATCTTTTTCAAGAAAACTCCAGGGGTGGCTAGGTGGCTCAATGAATAAAGCACTGGCCCTGGAGTCAGGAGTACCTGGGTTCAAATCTGCTCTCAGACACCTAATAATTACCTAGCTGTGTGGCCTTGGGCAAGCCACTTAACCCCATTTGCCTTGCAAAAACCTTAAAAAAACTCCAAATGTGCTCACAAAGAGTTGGACACAACTGAAGAACAAGAAAATATTGGTGGTTTTTTAGTGGTAATCTCTTAGGAAGCAGCTTCAAACAATTGGTGAGTTATATGTTCTTGAAACACCATAGATCCTTGGGGTGATCCAATGAAGACCTCCTTTCAAGATGGTGTTTCTCTATTAACTCATCATGAACACAACATAGCTCATCTACACCCACCCTGAAAAAGATAGGTGTCTCTGCTAAAGGCATCATCATAGATCGTTATCTATATTTATATCCTTAGAGTTATGTTTGACTCCTCTTTTTCCTTCCACCCTTCGAATCTTATTCAATCGTTTGCTAAGTCTTATTTCTACCTCCACAAATATAGACCACTTTTCTCCCCTCACAAAGCCTCTACCTGTTTTGGGCTGCATTTTCACTTGGTTAGATAACTCAGTGAATAGAGTGCTAGGTCTGGAGACAAATCTGGTCTCAAATACTTACTAGTTGTATGACTCTGGGCAAGTCACTCAACTTCTGTTTCCCTTAATCTACTAGAGAAGAAAATGGTAAAACATTCCAATAGCTTTCCCAAGAAAATCCCAACAGTATGGTCAATAGGATCCTAAAGATTTGGACACAACTGATACAACTAAACAACAAATCACTTGGATGATCACAACAGATCCCAATTGAACTATCAACTATCAGTCTCCTTCCCTTTCCAAATCGTCTTCCCCATAACTGCCAAAATAAAGCACAAATCTGACCATGTAACCCTCCTGCTTGAGATCCTTCAATGGTTTGTTACTGCCTCCAGAATAAAATGCAAACTCTCCTTCCTTTAAAGGGTATTTTAAGATCTTTACAATTTAACTTCATTCTACCTTTCTAGATATATTTTCCCAATTCATATACTCTAACCAATCTGGCTTACCATTCCTCAAATTCAACACTCCATCTCTTACCTCTAGGCCTTTTTATAGGCCAGGAATGGACTAACTTTTCATTACCACATTTTAGGAGCCTTGGTTTTTTTCTTCAAGCTTCAGTTCATGTCCCATGTCTTGCAGGCAGCCTTTCTCAATTCCATTAGTTGTTAGGGCTCTCTCTTTCCTCCTTGAAATTGCATAAATATATATATATATATATTATATAATGTATATAATATATATATTATATGTATATATTTATCTATATTCAAGTTGCATACCTCCAATAGAATGTAATCATTTGAGTAAGCATTATTCCCCCTATTACCTGAATTTCCAGGACCTGGTACAGTACCTCGAATAAAGTAGGCATTTAATAAATTCCTTTTGGGACTACTTTTTGGAAAGGACCCTACAACCAGTTCAAATTCACATTACCCTATAGTCATCTGGGCAGCATGACATGGAGGCTAAGACATAGGACCTGAAGCCAAGAGGACTTAGTGCAAATTCTGCCTCAGATAGTTAATAGCTATATAATCCTGGAAAAACGTAATCTCCCTGTACCTTAGATTCTTCATTTTCAAAATAGGAGGATGACTTGATGGCCTCTAAGTTGTATCCCAGGTCTAAATCTATGACATAATCTTATGAGCTCTACAGGCAGTTAGGTAGCTCAGGGGATAGAATGCTAGACTTGGAGTGAGGAAGACCTGAGTTCAAATCTAACTTTAGATAAACTGTTGGCCCTGAACAAATCACTTAAATTCTGATTGCCTTAATCCACTGGAAAAAGAAATAGCAAACCACTCCAGTATCTTTGCCAAGAAAACCCCATGAACATTATTAATCCACAGAGTCACAAAGGATAGGATACAAATGAATGACTAAACCAAAACAAGTCCAACATTTCTGCAAGTGGTCCCTTTTTAGTTCTAAATCAGGTAGCTAGCACTTTCTGATAATAACAGAAGCTCATGTTTGTATAATACCTTATGACTTATTAAGTATTCCCTTCCCAATGGTCCTATGAGGTAAGTTGGAGAAAAAAAAAATGATGTCTGTTCTCTGATGGCTTCTGTCTTTATAGCACAAACCATACTTGGCAGAGCTAACAAAAACTTTATTGTAGACTACTAATCATAGGAGTTGAATATTAAGTTGAAATTGATGCTGATTTAGACTTCATGTAAGTAAAAATTTCCTTTCCATTGGAGCTCCCCAAAAACAGAATGGGCTGCTTACCAAATTCCACCCACTGAACAGGAAAACCACAATAGCTAAAGCTGCAAGACACCCTGAAGGAGAGATGTGACCTATCAGCCATCTGAAAGTCCTCAACAAGTCCTTCAAGTCCATAAATATTTTTAGGCACATACTATATGTTGGTCACTCTATTAAGATCAATACAAAGAAAAGTAAAAATAGTTCCAACCCTCAAAGAGCTCACGGTATAAGAGAAAGTGCATAAGGAGCAGTTAGGTGGGGCAGTGAATAGAGCATCAGCCCTGGAATCTAGAGGACCTGAGTTCAAATCCAACCTTAGACACTTAGTAATTATCTATCTGTGTGACCTTGTACAGGTCACTTAACCCCACTACCTTGCAAAAACCTAAAAAATAAAGAGAGAGGGGGAGAGAAAGGGCATAAATGAATCCTAACCTCTGATATTTTAGGGGAAAAAAAGATGTGTATCTTCTTCACTTCTGTCCAATTCAATGAACATTAATAGATGCCTACCATGCATCAGAGGTAGCATGGTGAAGCAACAGTAAGTCTGCCTTGGATTCAGATTGTTTTTCTATTTCTGCTATATACAGCTGCAAGACCCTGGACCAGCTGTTTAACCAGTTTCTCTCAACCTCCAGGTTCTGTTGTAAGTTGTACAGGTGTGAATCTGCATTCATTGGGGTAGTTTCCTCTTTGAGAATCCAATATCCCTTATAAAGTCACAGGTCAAGGAACTTACATTTTATTAGCATATATGGAGTACACGTATACAGAAATAAAGTCCATCTACTAAGGAATTTTACAAGGAAGGGAGCATTTATTGAAATACATCTTTATTTCTTTATGATCTAATTCAGTCTCACAGTAAAAAATGAGCACACAGTTCTACAAAATGATTCTCTAATCTCTCCTCATGAGATCCCTTGATAGCTCCAGACTCATATTTCCATGACTTATGATGACTCCTAGTCTACCTTTTCTTTTTGCTGTGTCTTTAGCCATCCCTATAATTCCCTCTAACACTCTTCAAGGTCAAGGTTAACAGCTCTCTGGGTAGTCTGAAGCTTCACATTAGGAAATACTATGGTGGGAATGGGGTTGAGGGAGACCCCTAATTCTTTTAACTCTATTAGGAATCTCCATCCTCTGGAACCATGATTCTTATCCTGAAACCTCTCTCATTGTCTATGTTCTCCTTACCTCTCAGATCATCCCTCTGTTCCTATATCCCCTTCTTTTAGATTTCTCCTGGAACATCAATTTTGAGGAAGACCCAGGAGAGTCATCTTTCGTTTCTCTCTTTGAATCTGTTGAGTTAGCCACCTTTGCCATGTCCTGGGTCTTCAGCTCCCTTTTCTTTATGTTGAGTTACCCCAGTAGAATATCAGATCTTGATGAGCAGTTGTTTTCTTTCTGCTTCTATATGTATCTCCTGTGCTTAACTCAGCACATTGTTAATGCTTAATAAAAGTCCTTTGATGGATTCACTGACTTGTTCTGTTCTCAATGTGATCACCCTTTCAGTCTAGGGCAAAGTCATTCACCTTCCTTCTCATTTCTGTAACTATTACCTTTTTCGTTTTTTCTCCCTCATCTCTCTTCTGTATACAATTTCAGCAAGTTCCATAGAAGGAACTAGAGGTGGTTTTCCTTGAGAAGCCAAGACTTGGAAAAGACAAGATAGCAATTGGAGAATTGTCACATAGAGAAGAAATTCCATTATTTTCTCCTTGTCCCAGAAAACAGAACAAAAAACAGTGAGGAAAAGTTGAAATTGATGCTTATTTAGACTTCATGTAAGTAAAAATTTCCTATCTATTGGAGCTACCCAGAAACAGAATGGGCTGCTTACCAAATTCCACCCACTGAACAGGAAAACCACCCTAGCTAAAGCTGCAAGACACCCTGAAGGAGAGATGTGAGGCAGCAAGGTAAATCAATGTTACCACCTCATCCACTATTTCCTTCAGATCCTTGATGGAACTCTGAGCCCAAGAGACCAAGAAGTCCCCCTCTGACACCCCAACCACAAACAAATGACCTAACATTTAACCTTCCCATTGAAAACATCATCCAAGAATAAAACCTTAGAGAATTCTTATCTGTCACTTCTTCTTCAGGGACTGCTGTGTTTCCATCCTTAGATGGAACACTTACACATATTATATAAATGATACATACAATGTAGTTCTAATCATAACTTTATGTATACATCTGTATGTATGTATGTTTTTGTCCTGATAAGAGATTTAAGCAATGATTCTTTATTTTGTTTTATTTTATAAAAGCCAATCTTGCATTATTGCTAGGCATCCCTGACTCTTTTAGTAATATCTGTTTAAATGGCATCTGCCATAATAAGCCAGTTTTATGTCCTCTCAGGGTAAATGTATGTGTCGCAGAAATGATTCCAAGTTGCATTCAAATGGAATATTGTTTTGGGTTGGTCCCCTATCTGCTTTTTAATGTCCTATTTACACTATCCCTTTAGAACTTAAAAGGATGATCATAGTTAAGAGGAACTCAACAAGATGCCCATAGTTTCCATCTCTCCCATGTCTAGCTATCTCACAAGACACTGGCGTTTTGGGTTCTTTTTTTCCCTCTCGAATGTTGTTATACTGTTCGTTTTAAATTAGAACATTAAATACTATAGTTCCCCTTTATGAAGCCAGCAGGGTTTTCTTTGCTGAGAAAATGAGTGACTCGATTACCCTCCTCCTAATGGAGAAAGTGTAATTAACATTGTCTTGAGGCTAATTTCCATTTATGTCACCATTCTTCATCAGCTGAACATCATTCTCAGGAAAAAGTCAATGTGTCACTTTTATTGGCCCAGACTGCACTCTAACACCAAGAAAATTAATTCAAGCTACATTAACGTACTTAACTTCAAATACAATGAAATTACCTGATGACAGAAGTTATCTCCACTGTCTTTTATGAAGTCATGTCATCTGCTGGGCAGCTTGAAAAATGAGATTGCTATGAAACTCCTCTACTATTACCGATTTCTAAGCTACAGAAGACACAAGCCACTGGACAGAAGGATAAGCTGGGTACTTAGAAGGAATGCCAATATTTACCCATGGATTGCAAAGGCAAAGATCCTTTTGGGAGTTGACTGGAATACAACTGGTTAGATTGTCTTTCAAGAATTAGCTTTTATTGAATCCTTCTCTCCAGAATATATTTTGGTTCATGCTACAAAAGATAAAATCATCAAATCAGAGAAATCAGAGAGATTAGGTCATGCCAGATCCATGGAGAATGTTGAAAGCTATGGCCTATTTAAAAATGGTTCTCATTGTCGTAGTCTAAGTTGATCACAGATTCACACAGATCTAACTTGCACCCATGGTTGAATTCCATCAACAACATCTCAGATAAGTGATACAGCCTCAGCTAGGGAAAACTCCGTATTGGTGGGGGGAGGACTCATTCTATCCCAAGTCAGCCCATTTCACTTTGGATAGCTCTTATTATTAGAGTATTGCTTTCCTGCAACAAAGTTCACAATCTCCCTCCTGCAGCTTCTAAATATCATGGAGTAATTGGACTTGGAATTTTAAAAGTCTTGGTTCAAATTTTCCCCATACCCTTACTAGCTATGTAACCCTGGATGAGTCACTTATCCACTCTCAGCCTCAGTATCTTCCGCTGAAAAAATGGACATCATAATGACATATACTTCACAGGTTTATTATATAGACTCAATGACATAATTTATAAAGGTCTTTACAAATATCAAAGTGTTATATAAATACCAGTCATTATTATTTAGTTGATACTACCAAAACCACCATTACTATCTAATTGAGTTTATATTTTAGTATTCATAGTAGTTCCCCCAATTTGGGTCAATCAAAGAAAATTTCATCCTCTTCAACCTGTCATTGTTTCATGTAATTGGCCATAGTTATTCTGAAATTTTCCTTTTCCCTCAACTTATCTCTATGAATTATGAATTTGAAGCCCCTTGCCATCTTAATCTTTTAATTATTCTCCAATGCAACCTAAAACTATTGTGTTTTAAGGTCAATCATATACTGAGGACAAGCCTTGCCCCTTTTTCTTATAATTAAAATTCACTTTTAATTACTTTTGTGATAATACCAACTTATCATGGAGAAAATTAATTCAATAGGCATTGATTTTGCATCCAATATGGAAATATAATATTATTCACTGAATAGCAAATCAGCCTCTAAGTGAAGAAGGTCTGTTTTTTTTTATTTAAAAAAATTTTTTTAAGGTTTTTGCAATGGGGTTAAGTGGCTTGACCAAGGCCACACAGTTAGGTAATTATTAAATATCTGAGGCCGCATTTGAACTCAGGTCCTCCTGAATCCAGGGCCAGTGCTCTATCCACTGCACCACCTAGCTGCCCCAACAGTCTGGTTTTAACAACATTACTGCTATCACACCAAGTCACTTGAACTCTGCCCTAGGCAATTGCCCAAGACAAGAGGTTTCTAAGAAGGCATTGGTTGCATGGATAAAAGATATTTCTTCTCTTGTGTTCCCTATACTAATGAAACCATAGATCAAAATCATCCTCCTAAATCTCTGTGTTCTAGATCAGGACTGTCCAAAATACAGCCTGAGGACTGCTTTTATTCAGCCTGCCTGTGTATTGACTAAATATTTTAGTAAATGAAACTGAGCTACCACAGAGCTCTCACTAAAATGGCAAACCAGGATATATTGTCTATTGTTTCAGTAAAAAAAACTTTTAAAAGTAAGGTTGAACATCCCTATTCTAGATATTAGGGATGCATAGACAAGACTGGCCTCTCTTTACCCTCAAGAAGCTTATGTTTTATGAAAGATAACTTAAAGATATATAAGTATAAAGAGAAATACAAAATTTTTATTAGAGTTTTGAGATGAGGCAACACCAATAGCAAGGGTCTTTTGCAGAAGGTACCATTTGAGTATAGTTTTGAATGGAGCTCAGGATCCCCACAGATAGAGGAGATAGGGATGGTGGATAATCCATACAAATCTATGGAGGTAGAATATTTAGTTACATTATATGGAAAACTTGAGGGAGACAACTTGGCTGAAAATATAGAGCATGGAAAAGGGAATCATGGGAAATCCGTTAGGAAAGATAGATTGGAGTCAGGCTATGAAAGGATTTAAAACAACAAATTCATAATTTTACATCTTATTCTAGAGGCAGTAAGGAGTCCTTGATGCTTCTTGAGTCAATGTCAGACAATGCTTAAAAAAATATCAATTTGGTGACTTTGGGGAGGATGGCTTAGAAAGGGAGAGATTAAATAAAGAATCTGGACAAGTCCTGTTGTTAGGTTAAGGAGTATTAAGAATTGTGTTGGTTTCTGCTACCTGGGCAATTACTCTGAATTTCCACGCCAATGGCTATGTGTTACTTTTACCCCACTGAACAAATCAGATCACTTTGTTGCAGAAGGAGCTTGGAGTAAATTTCTTTGAAGAATTAATCCTCTTAGAAAGCACTGTTCTCCCAGTCCTTCCTAAAATCAAAGCCCACAAGGTGAATCATCTAAAGTAGCCAAGACTGCCTTATTCTGCAGTCAACAATCACTCCTTCAGTTCAATTGAATGTACTTCAACCAACTTTTGTTAAGTACAGTGTCATTATAACTCAATGGTTGCCTGTGGTATCAGTTGGCGTTTTGGATATTGGCCTTGGTCTTCATAGAACCTAACATAGGCGGCAGGAAATGGGTGAAGGAAATAGACATCTTATCACCCCTGAGAATTTCCTTTGCATCCTGCTTTTTCCTGAGAGGGATGTGCTGTGAGGAAGCACATTTTAGCTCTTTTTTCCCATGATTTGTATTATAGAACGTATGGCATCTTTCTCATTTTTGCAAATGATACAAAGCTAGGAACAATAGTGAATGCAATGATGGTCTGGCATCCAAAGAACAGTGTAATAGATTAGAAAATTGGTCTAATTCTACAGCATGAAAATGAATAGAGATCAATGTGAATTGGATTCATAAATTAGTTTCATAAGCATTGTATCAAGTTGACAATGTTAGTCAGAAAAGTATTTGGGAGAAAAAAAGATCTGGGAGTTTTAGGGGACTTAAGGTCAATATAAGTGACTGGGCAGCTAAGAAAGCTAATACAATCTTAAGCTTCATTAAGGAAGACAGTTACTAGGAGTTAACAGGTCACGTTCCTGGTCTAGTTAGAATGCATTTTGAATATTGTGTTCTCTCCTGGGCTCATTTTTGGAAGGACATTGGTAAACTCAGGAGTTTTCCATTACTGTATAAAGCAACACCATCCTCCCAATTGCTCAGGTTCCAAGCTAGAAATCAACTTTGATTCCTCATTATCTCTGCCCCCATATCCCACTCACATATCTAAACTGTTGCTGAAACCTCTTGATTTCCCCTTTGTCAAATACACCTCCTTTCTTTTTTTTTTTTAAGGTTTTTGCAAGGCAAATGGGGTTAAATGGCTTGCCCAAGGCCACACAGCTAGGTGTTAAGTGTCTGAGGTCAGATTTGAACTCAGGTACTCCTGACTCCAAGGCCAGTGCTCTATCCACTGTGCTACCTAGCCGCCCCCATACACCTCCTTTCTTCTGACACGATTATCAATCTAGTACAGACTCTCATGACCTCATACCTGACCTACTGCAATCCTTTCCTGTTGGGTTTGTCTACTCCATTAATGCATCTTCTATTAAGCTACCAAGGAGGTTTCCTAAAGCATAGTTCTGCCCATATTATCCCTTACTTGATAAACTCTAGTAGGTCCCTTTTGCCTCTAGTATAAAATCAAATGTTCCATTTGACATTCAAAGCACATCATAATTTATCTCCCATGATTTCTTACACCTTTGAGATACTCTTTGATCCAAGGCCTCTTAGCTGTTCTATAACCAACATTCCATCTCTTTTCAGGCAGTTTTCTCTGATTATTTCCCAATAGCACAGTAGATAAAGCACTAAGCTTTGAAATGGAAAAGCTCATCTTCACAAGTTCAAATTTGGTCTGAAACACTAACAGTTTGACCCTGACAAGTCATTTAACTTTTTTTTTTTAGTTTTTCCAAGGCTTGTTCAAGGCCACACAGGAGGTAATTATTAAGTGCCTGAGGTCAGATTTGAACTCAGGGACTCCTGACTCCAGGGCCAGTGCTCTATCCATTGTGCCACCTAGCCAACCCAAGTAAAATAACTTTGTCTTGCTTCTTCTACAAAATGAATTGGAGAAGAAAATGGCAAAGCATTTCAGTATCTTTTAAGAAAACCTCAAATGGGATTACAGTCATAAACGACTGAAAAAAAAACCCAACAAAATGTACCAAGCCTGAAATTTTCTTCCTCTTTTACTCTAGACTGCTGATAATCTCCCTGATTTCCTTAAAGTTCCATCTAAAATCCCACCTTCTACATAAGAAATCTACTTTAACCCCTCTTAATTCTAGTGCCATCCTCCACTTAATTAGCCCTTATTCATCCTGTATATTGTTGGCTTTGTCTAGATTTGTTTGCATGATGTTTTCCTCAGTAGATTACAAAATCCTTGAGGTCAGGAATTGTCTTTTGCCTCCCTTGAATCCCAAACACTTAGCGCTTGGTCCATTCCAGGAGTTCAATGCATGCTTATTGAATTGAATTGGAGAATAAGAGGAGTGAATGGTCTTGTGTCTGTACCATATGAGAGTAAATTGAAGAACCTGGGAAGGTTTTGCCTGAAGAACAGAAGTAGGAGGGATAATATAGTCATTTTCAAGTATCTGAAAGACAATCATTGGAAAGAGATTTTTTTTTACCTTTTCTCATTGATTTCAAGAGGCAAAGTTAGGTAAAGACAATGGGTAGAAATTAAAATGAGCTCAATGAAATTAAAAACATCTCTAATTATTAGGGCAATCAAAAATGTAATGAACTTCCTACAGAGGAAGTGGAGGCATTCAAGCAAAGTCTTGAGGGGGTCTACTTGTTGAGTTTTTTAAATTAAGGATCATAATCATAAGGTTCAGTTAATTCCCCTCCTTTTATAAGTGAGGAAATGAAAGACAAGACAGCGGAGGTGACTTACTAGGGTTCTATTGGGGATAGAATTTGGATTTGAACCCTAGTCCCCCAACTTCACTTCCAGCCCTCTTTATACTTCATTGTATCCTTCCTAGAGAGTTAGATGAGATGTCTCTTTCCTTGTTAAGAACCCCTTCAATCCACCAGACTTTGTTAAACCCTTACTGTGCCATGCACTGGGAACAAAATAAAGGTAAAAAGCTATAGTCTCCATTCTCAAGAATCTTATATTCAAATAAGGAAGATGAACAAGAAAATAGCCAGGTATCTAGAAGATTCTTACAGGCTAGACAGAAATAATTTGAGGAAAAGATCATTTACAACTTTATAATTCAATCATTCCATGATGCTTCTCAAAGAGATAACTTGTCGGGTGAGTTCTCCGATGTTAACATCCCTTTGATTTGGGGGCCTAGGTCTGTGACCCTAACACTCCTTTCAAATAAGCTTTACTCCTCATTTCAAAAGAATGCCCTCCCTTTAGAAATTTCTTCTTTGTAAAGCATATCCTTGGTATTTTACTGGGTAACAGCAGTTGTACAGATTTCAAGAACTCTAAGATAAGTTACCTTTCATCTGTACCAAGGGGTCATTATTTAGCCCATCTGATGATTGGCTGACAATGGATAAAGTCTGTACTCTGGATCTCCCTTCTCAAACAGTGAGCTGTGGGGGTCACCAGAAGTTAATCAGTATTTCAGAGACTTTTTGGGGAATAAATCTTGAAAAGGACACAGAGCAAGTGTCTAGAAAGACTGGGAAACCAGATCGTTGAGTTATGTTGGGCAATTTTAGCATCGCCTTAGTTGATTGATCATACAGTTTCACACGGATAGGAACTCAGCTGACAATGAGTCCAAATGATACCTAAAACAATTATCCCTTCTTTTTCATAACTTTCAAGTACTTATCCAACTTTTGATTGAAGACCTCCACTGAGGAGGTTTTTCCTCTGAAACTACTATGTACTATCTACTACTGTTATACTTCTGAAAGGCTCTAATTGATTTTCTACCACCATGCCTGAATTTTCCTATTACTCCAATCCATTACTCTTAGTTTTTCCTCTGAAGCCAAATAGAACATGTCTAATATCTCTCTGCTACTTGATAGCCCTTAAAATGTCTACACTATCTTCTATTTTCCTGACTATGCTTTCTCAGTTTCTCCAAACTATCCTCAGATGACTGGAGCTAAAGGCTTATCTCCATCTTGGTTGCTCTCCACTGGAACTCTCTAGATCTCTAGCTCTAATGTATCATGGACTTCTTTGAAACCTGATAAAACTTCAAAGTAGGATAATGTCTACTCCAAATATATGAAGGCTTCCCCAAGAAGAATGGGCAGATCAGAGCAACTATTTTTATTCATGAAGACAGTTGAAGTGGGCACTGTGAAGCATTTAGAACTTGGTCAGGTATCAAAGATACCAAGCTGGTTCATTGTATCCTAGGCCATTGCTAACCATCCTCACTTTGGTCAAGTCACTTGACTTTGTTTTCTGGGGAGGAGAGAATAAGGTTGATAACTCTGTGCAACTCTGTCTCACTTAAATTCATTTCATACAAGTCAAGATTATAACTCTATAATATCATTGGCCCGCCTCAAATATGAAAGATAAACAGCAACAACAAATCCTATCAATTATTCCTCAGAATAAAGTTTTAAAATGCATAAAATGAAGTGGATAGGAATGTAAAGGAAACCAATTTTATTGAAACATAGTTATCAAAATATATTTTTTTAAAACTCGCAGTTCTCCATAAAATCTTTCCTAAAGGTCCATGGATCCTAGATAAAGGACCTCTGCTGTGACTGATCAATACCCTTCCTAAACTGTGGAACCCATTTCTGCTTTACTTTAAGTCTGGTATTCTAGCTTCCAAACCACAAAGCCTCTGTGAGGTATTCTTTATTGTTCTCTCATTAATTCAATCTCTAGGAATACCTCATAATCTTGTGGAGGTGACTACAGTTTGGAAGCATATGCTACCATAATATAAACCCTAAAGGTCCTAAGGAATTGAACAACTTACTCCCACAGCCATGAAAGGAGCTGAAAAAGACTGTCTGCAGGCCTGAGAATGTATTCTGGGTCTGCCATACAATACAAGCCTTCCCCTAAAAGAATAGAAATATCTGAGGGGGAGAACTATTTTACTTTTTTCTGTGGATGTCCAACATCGGATTAACAAATATGTGATAATTGACTATTATCTGTAAATTAGCTCCTCATCTAAAAAAAGACTCATTGCCAGAAAGCAGACCAACAAATAACAACTCGTTTTTGGTCACAGTAACACAAAATTCCATTTACTTTGGTGTCAATTAGCCAATTAGCTTTCATTTAGTATGCACTATAAACTTACAATTCTCATTTGTTCATTAGATCCGAACAAAGCCATGAGGTTCCCCTAGATAAGACAAGAAGTCTGTCTGGATTGGCATCAAGACTCAATCATGCCTTGAGACTAAAATAATTCTGAATGATTTAACTGGTTAGCCAAAAAAGAGAAGATAGCAATCCAATTAAATCAATGAGAAAGAATCAATTGCTTTGGAGGACCAGAGACTTGGGTCTCAAGCACAATTTTAGAGTTCCTCCCTACCCTTCTTTGTTTTACTTTGTTTTTAGGGGTTTTTTTTTTGCAAGGCAATGGGGTTAAGTGGCTTGCCCCAGGCCACACAGCTAGGTAATGATTAAGTGTCTGAGGCCAGATTTGAACTCAGGTCCTCCTGACTCCAGGATGCTCTATCTACTGCACCACCTAGCTGTCCTCTACTCTTCTTTGGAGGAAGGTCTTATGAACTTCAAAGTTGAGAGAATTTTTGGATTTCCATCTTCCCATTAACATCCTAGTTCTATTTCTACAAAATCTGACAGCCATGCCTATATTAGAAGCCAAGGATCAGCTAGAAATTAAGTCAAAACTCTAAAGACCATCTAAAAGAAAATTTATACATTACTTTATGGATGGACTCCAATACTTGTGTCTCCTCCTTTTCTAGGGCTAAAAGAACACTTGAAAATGGCCCCTATGTAATAGAAGGATTTCTAAGAGTATTTGCCACATGAGCCCTCTGAGTTTGAGCCCACTTTCCCATGGGCTCTATATGCACTTGTTGGAGAGTGTCACAGATTTTTTGGAAGAATACTTTTTAACCAATAGTTCTTGCTATATCATCTTAGTAAATAATCTTTAATAAATAATTCAACATGAAATAAAATTTATTATGTTAAGCGATGACCATAGTGAGAGTCACTCTCATAAGGACTTATAAGCCATATCATTAGACAAATAATAATCCAAATCTTCAAGAAAATTCCCCAGGTCCTAAGGGGAGATGTAGTAGCCATGCTCAGGAAATGTGATTCATTAGTGAGAGTGGGAGTTAGGATAGTTGCCACAGATCACATGCTATAGGAACCAATCAATCATTAAGCATTTATTAAGTGTCTACTTTCCTCTAGACTCTAGAGCTGGCACTGGGTTTTAAAGTGACAAACATGAAAGTTTCCTTTTCTCAAGGAATTTGCATTCTAATGAAAAAGAAATCTGTAATCAACTAATCATTCATTCGGTCATCAACCAGCTTTTCTAAAGACAAAAAAAATGAATTAACCCCTGCCCTACTAATAGCCATATAATGTTGTTATTTTTCAGTCATTTCAATCCCGTCCAAATATTTGTGACCCCATTTGGGATTTGCTTGGCATCCTACCCACTTTGTGTCGCCTAGCTGCCATGTTGTATAATTAGTAGTCAACAAATAAAGTACAGTGCGGCAGATAGAGTGCAGAATCTAGACATAGGAAGACTCATCTTCCCAAGTTCAAATCTCGCCTCAGACACTCACTAACTATGTCAACTGGACAAGTCATTTAACTCTGCCTCACTTTCCTCATCTGCAAAATGACTTGAAGTAGGAAATGGTAGAGTCAGACACAACTAAAAACAACTGAACAGCATCAAATAAAGGTTTATATAAAATGAATGGGAAGGGGCACTAGCAGCTAAAATGATTAGCTAGGTAGCACAGCGGAAATATGGTCAAACCAGAAGTCAGGAAGACCTGAGTTTAAATCCTATTTCAGACATATACTAGTTTTGTGACCAGTCACTTAACCTCTCTACCTCAGTTTCCTCATCTGTAAAATGAAGGTAGTAATAGAACCTTCCTCACAGGGCTGCTTTGAGAATAAAACCATTTATAGTTTATTTCTAAATTTAAAAAGTACACTGCATTCTTAAAGTAATATATAAACATCAGCAATGGAGGGAGGAATATTATGATTAGGAGGAATAAGAGCAGGAGTAAAGGAAGAAGGAGGAAACCCTGGTTCAACTTGTGTTAAACACTTTAAACACCAAACAGAGAAGTTTTTATTTTTTAATGGGGACTTCTGGGAAAGCTTTCTGATGGGAGGGGAGTGATTATGGACAATATCTTCTTAAACATCATTTTGGCAAAAAGAATAGAATGGATCCATCTCCCTCCTTCCACCAACCTTTGCATCCCTTCAGTTTAGACTGTAGGATCTAAAGAAGGGGAAGCTCCAATCTCTCCGGGAGTTGCAATCAGAGAGGGCCTCTGACTTTTTCCCATTGACTCTCATTCAACTAAATTGTAATGGATTTGATTGTGTATAATGAGGCATGATCTATCCTGAGCCTTGTGCATAATTTGAGAACAATAAATCTTTTTGGCCTTGTCAAACTAATTCTCAGCACTCTGCATTAGGTAAACAAATTGGTTGCCATTCTGTTATAAAGTTTTCAGAAACTCAGGAGGCATGAATTGTGTTATTATATTTTCAAACAATAAGTGGTTGGTAATTATTTTAAACTATTGGTATAAATGGAGTTGTAATTCACTTGTATCTCCCCCCTTGTCGAGAACGGAAAAAAAGACTTGAAAAATGACCTCAGTGGTAAGCTCGGCAGTGTGTTTGCCATTGATAAATGTATCTGACTCCACTGTGACTTTATCTGGAAAGCAGATTCTGATAGCTTTGCTAGGATTTAGGTCAGTGGATAATTCATTGCAAGCAGTACATCTTTATACTATTGATAAAAGACAGAAAATATGGAGGCAGCAACTTCTACAAATCCCTGGTCCATAACTATCTCATTTTTGGTGGATATTTAGGAAGAATTAATGAGAGAGAGAGAGAGAGAGAGAGAGAGAGAGAGAGAGAGAGAGCGAGCAATGGGGAAAAATTGACTCATCTTCTAGAGATTTGTAGGAAACTTCCCCCAAATACTCAGGGCCCATGAATGCCCTTTTAGGATTCTGATAAATGAAGTTACCATTATATGAAAGATGGGATGATGGACATTTATGTGCATCAACTGTGAGATAAGGTAGCCAAAAAAACTAATACAAGAACATAATCAATATGGGAATATGTTTTGTATAGTTTCACATATGTAATTTTGATCATATTATTACTTTTTGAATTGGTGAGGGGGGTAGGACAGTAGGGAAGAATTAGGAACTCAAAAAAATTTAAGACAAAATTAAATAAGAATTTTTTTTTTAAAAGAGCTAATACAAGCCTCAGGGACATCAGTAAGTATGTAGGGAGTAGCTAGTGAACAGAGCACTAGCCCTGGAATCAGGAGGACCTGAGTTCAAATCCAGCCTCAGACACTTGATACTTGGCTGTGTGACCTTGGGCAAGTCATTTAACCCCATTGTAAAAAAATAAAAAAAAACAAGTATTGAGATGAGTGATAATTGCCTGCAAGTACTCTGCCCTTCTTGAAACACGTGGTTCAGAGATTCAGGTTTCAAAGGGATCTTGTAGCAAATTAATGTGCTTTTCTTTCTGAAGTCCTCCAATTTATCTAACATCTAATTTCGCACAGTTCCTCTTCATACAATTGCCAGCCAAACCACCCTAGACTGGAAGTCATTATTTAGTCTATCCTCTTTCACCCACTCATTTCTTGGAGGAAGAAACTGAAACCAACAGAAGGGGAAATAACTTGCCCAAGAATCTAGAGTAAAACTGGGATTAGAACCCAGACTCTGATTCCCAACTCAAAACTCATTTCATTAAGTCACACTGCTTCAGTTTTGGAGAAGATAGGAAAATACGTTTATAGGTTGGTGCCTGTCCTACAATGGTGCCTTCCTGTGTTAAGGAAGGGTATGAACACAGGAACATAGCAAGAAAGGTTGAAGAAAATGATACAAAAGGAGCCTGTAGAGAAAAAAAATCATTAAGACACAGAATACAAAATCCTAAATTTAAAGAGGGTGTCTTTAGATCTTCCAGTGTAACCTATCACTTCACAACATAAACGAATATAGGTAATATGACTTGCCAGGTCTCATAGGCAATAAATAAAAAAAAGCTAGAATCCGAACCCTAATCATCTGACTCCTAATATAATGATCCCTCTCCTATCCTAAAATAACTGTCTTCAAATAATTAGAAGATTCAGCTTTTTCAGCTGAGAGGAAGACTAGGACTATAGAGGTAGGTCAGAAATTTGAAAGTTGTAGAAAAGACAGATTTTGGCTCAGGATAAAATATAATCTTCTTAACATTTAGAGCTATTCCTAGGAAAAGTTAGTGAGCTTCATAACATTAGATGTTTTAAGGGGTGACTGGATTCTCATTTGTCTTGGATGTTTTATAAGAGATTTCTACTTCAGGGAGGGGTTGTACACACAGCTAGGTCATTATTAAGTGTCTGAGGCCGGATTTGAACTCAGGTACTCCTGACTCCAGGGCCAGTGCTCCATCCACTGTGCCACCTAGCCACCCCTATTTATATTCACTCTTAACCAATCAGGACCCAAACAGAGGTCAAATGGGGCTCGTCCTGGGACCTATTGTTGGTCTATCAATGAGAACCAGGGTGAGTTGAGGTTTGCAAACCTCAATCTCACAGATTTCGGTTAAAATGGACCACTCTGCCTTTCTTACCTAGCCTTAATCACTGAATGGGCATACCCTCAATCAAACTGAGGGCAGTTAAAGTTAAAAAATTCAAGGTCTCCCACTGCATCCAGGGCCATCTCCAGCCATCCTAATTTATATCTGGCCACTGAACTCAGATGACTCCGAAAGAGAAAGTGAGACTGATGATTTTGCACATCTCTCCCTCACTTAAATACAATTCATGTGCATGTCATGGCATCACATCCTTGATGTCATGGTCCTCTTTGAGAACGAAGGACAAACAACAATTTTACCTGCAGGTGCTCTGGTTTATATTTGTGTGTGTGTGTGTCTGTGTGTGTCTGTGTGTGTCTGTGTGTCTGTGTGTATTTATATATGTTATTGCATACTATACACACATGTATGTGCATTTAAATATGGAGAGGATAGAAATTAGATAGAATTATAATGTGAGGGGGAAAAGGACTGACTACTGAGAGGTTAAGAGAATATCAAATGAGACCTCACATTTAAGCCTGGAAGGGAGTTTGGGATTCCTAGAGGCAGAAATGTGGATGATTCCAAGGATGAAGGAACAGTCTGTACATAGACACAAAGGTGGCAGATAAAATACCATGCATAATCACTGAAAATGGACTAAATTATCCATAAACCTTCTGAGAGAGAATATTAGGAAATCATCCTAGAAAGAAAGATTGGGAGTTACAAACCCCCACCACCACCCAAAAAACTAGTTATCTGATTCATTATTGATGGAGTTGTAAGTTGATCCAACCATTATGGAAAGCAATTTGCAATTATGTTGGAGAAACAATTAGCATGTTCACTATTAATATGGCGCAAATGCATATACCCTATGTGGGCCAAGGACTTGTTTCATATGTACTCAAAGAGTGCTTTCTAGAGTAGCAAAGTAGATTCCTACCATTTGAGGAATGCTTATATAAATTATGGTTCATTAATATAATAGAATAATATTTTGTACTTTAAGCATTATGAATAATAAAGAATTCAAAGAAGCAGTGGAAAGCTTGAACTGATACAAAATATAAGTGGAAGCAGGAAAATGATAGCATGACTAGCTCTAGAAATGGAAAGCACAATAGTAAATACAACTGAATGCTTTGTAATTGGTGAAAGTAAGTTTCACTCTAGAAAACATTTGTAAGAATGCAGAGGGGAGGAAGATCTGTTATGGAAGTCTGAATATAATATATTAAATACCAATGATATAATGGCTGGTTTTGTTGATTTGGGGTAGTTCTGCTGATTTTATTTCTTTTTCTTTCTCAATTCTTTGTCACATGAGATGGTTCAGTGGACAGAGGAGAGAAGAGATATACATTCAGAATTGAAGGTGATGTGAAAACAAGAGATAGCAATATATGTATATGTAGTCTGTGGGTATATAAAATTTTATTTTTTAAATGGTTAGTTGGTTGTCATACTTCATTTTCATAGAGAACCAAAATGACATCACTATGTTATAGGTAAGTTACAAACTGTCTGACTATGACTGATCAAACCAGTATGGACTCAGAAGGTCCTACCACAAGTCAATCACAAATAGTCCATGTGAGTATTCGGGGTGGCTTCCATAAATTTCAGCATCTCAGATTTTTTCTGAAGTATTTCAATTCTGCTTTGCCCATAAAGCACAGTGCCTTCTTTGATGTAAGCACATCAATGCTGGGCAGTCCTTTGCCAGAATCTCCCTTGTCAGTCAATCAATTCAGGATTGGAACCAGAATGTGGAAGTCTTTGGTCAATAGTAAATACAGAGAGGCTAAGAGGAGCTTGCCTTGCTACATATTTTACTAAGTGGCCTCTTGAATTTAGAGCCTATCTTTTATGCAAATTGTTTTAATAACAAAGTTCTCTCCTAAAGTTTTGGGGTTTTTTAAGGACCAATTTGCTGAAACCCACAGGAGACCCATACTCTAAGCTTGTGGAACTCAAATGAGAATTCAATAAGTAATCCTGATTAGAAGGTATTAATACAGTGATGAATACAGTGATTAGCCTGTCAATCCTGTCATCCTGAGAAATAAATGTCTCTGTTTCCAAATTTGCATAAAAGCCTTTTTTGTTTTCTTTTTTGTTGTTGTTTTTATTTTGAGTCTCTTTTTTTTTCTTCAGCTGCTCTCTTGCCTCTTAAAAATTTTGGCACTCAGTACTTAGAATTCCCTACACTGCCAGGAGAAAGTATCTGAATGAGGTCTCACTTTACAAAATAGAACTGTTCCAAGGAAAAAATTCCTTCCTGGGAAATTTGTGCCCCTTTTGACCAAGAAAAATTGGGAAAGACATCTTTGCTAGAAACCCACATTTAAAACAATCCCTATGGGGGCAGCTAGGTAGCACAGTGAATAGAGCAATGGCCCTGGAGTCAGGAGGACCTGATTCAAATCTGGCCTCAAACATTTAATAATTATCTACTTGTGTGATCTTGGGCAAGTCTCTTAACCCTGTTGCCTTGTAAAAATCTAAAAAAAATATTCTTATGCCACCATGCATAACATGCATGTGCACATGCTTTTTGTCTCTTTCTGTCTGTCTGTCTCTGTCTCTGTCTCTCTCTCTCTCTCTGGAAAATAACTGATCTCTGGTGTTTTTACCTATAGAATAACTCAAACCCAGCAAATCTTGGCTTACTCTCTTCTTTTGGTATGTTTCACAGACAAATATTTTAAAACTACTGCTTTGGGAGAAAGATACACTAAGGAAGCTTCCATATTTTTATCTCTTTTTCTCCTTTTTTTCCTTATTTTTTTGTTCAACTACATTAGATAACAACGCCAATTCTCCCTTCTGAGAGTTTGAAAGCAACTGCCATGACAAATAGTCATAGATCTAAAGTGAATTCCCAGAGATCAGAATATAAAAGTGATGGCAAGATATTCATTCAAACACCTAACCCAAAAAAGGGAAAGGGGGGTGGGGTAGCCCTGTGTGTGAAATTTTATTGAGGATTATAATTATCACTGATGAGTTTCTAAGTGGTGCTAATATTTTTGATGTTGGACCAAGTTGGGGTGAAAGCCCTAGTTTCTTAGTAAAACTTCCATATACTTTGTTATTAGAAAGTTTTTGACAGTCTGCTTGTGCAGTGAGATGAAAAGAAAAATGGAACTTAACTGAAATATATGTCACTTGATGCAGAATACTTGGATGAAGCTACTAGAAATTTAATGCATACATTATCTGGAGGTTGGTTTGACCAGAAAATGAGGGAGTTCAGGCAAGAAGAGACATTGAAGTATAACCAATGGACAATCTGCTCAAAGAAAAGGCCAAGAGGAAGATTTTACTCCCTCCACCATATTGGAACCAACCTAGTGGTAACTCCAAGGGAGGAGTATATAATCATGTCTTTAGAGTTAGAAGAGACCTCAGTTCACCCACTACCCCCATCCTCATTTTACAGAGCTAGACTTGAGACTCAGGCATTTTAAATATACCCTGATTAAGGTCACAATAAAAAAAATAAGGTTAAGCTTTGCACTCTGCTCTTGGAATCAAGTCAGCATACATTTATTAAGCAATTATTTTGTTTCAGGCCCTGTGATAAGCAATGAGAATACAAATGCAAATAGAAAGGTAGTCAGGTCCTTCCCTCAAAACATGACAGGAAACTGAAAGGGAAGGGGGGAGGAGGATGAAGGTATCCCACCTAGGGGTTTGGTAAATTTAAAGAGAGAGAGAGAGAGAGAGAGGAATATATAGGTGACCGAGGAATCCTTCTTAAAATGTCCACTTCTGGAAAGAAGCAGCCAATCAAAGGGGAAACACATAGAACTAAAAAGAAATTTAGAAATCTAGTTCAACTCCTATATCTTGGGGGGTGAAAAAACTGAGAATCCGAGAGATTATGAATTTCTGGATTACTCAGTAGTAATGAGGAAATCTGGGATTCAAGGCTAGCCCCTCTGATTCCACAACCACTTTGTTCCACTGCCTTTCATTGAAGTCAAAAGCATCTTGAGCAAACTCCTAGGGATTCATTCTTAAATTTTCAGTGTGAATACTGCATACCTTATCTGGAGGTTGATTTGACCTTCAGAATATTCAGAAATTGGCAAGTACTACAACTAAGTGATGCAGTGGCTAGAATACCAGACCTGAGTTCAAATGCAGGCAACTAATTAGCTTTGTGACCCTGGGAAAGTCCTTTAACCCTGTTGGCCTCTGTTTCCTTATCTGTAAAGTGAACTAGAGAAGGAAATGGGAAACCATTCTATTATCCTTGCCAAGAAAATGCTAAAGAGGCTCATGAAGTGTTAGACATGTGTAAAATTAAATGGACAAAGAAATGGTGAACTTACTAGGCCAAATAAACCCCACAGAGTGAAATACGAGGGAAATGACTCAACAACAACATAGGATCATAGATTTAGAGCTATAAGGACCTTAAATATCATGGAAGTCCAACTCCCTTTTCAGTTCCTTGCTCTGGGCAACATAACTTTGTCTATATTGGAGGTGAGATTCAAACCCCAACCCAGATTTCTTTCCAGAGCCATACCATAGTCAAGAGGAATGTAAGAATGAGGAGAAATGAATGGGTTTCAATCTTCACTGCTGGAGTGAACACCTAGATTGAAAAACCCACAGAGCCACTGGAGGGTCAAAGAATTATCTTTAAGGGTCAAATTCTAAGATCCAAAAGGCAGGACTTTTCCCTAGATGTTTTATGTTGTCAGTAAGAGGAAGCATTGCCTAGAATCAAAATAAATGCGAACACTAGGAACCAAGATTAGTCGGAGTTGTTTTCTGCTGTTCAAAAGAAGTACTAGTGTTCTATTTTCCAATTATACCCCTCCTGTAGATTTTGCTGTTATTGCGAGCTCCCAAGTCAAGCACTGCACTGTAATTTTCCAATGCCCGTCTTTGATTCCAAAGTCTCCAAAGGCTGAGCCTCAGCAATGCCCTCCATTCCTGGTGTTTCTATGGTAACCAGGTCAGAGTCAGAAGTTGATGGTTCCTATAGCCTCTGACATGTCTTAGGTTGATAATGAACTAGTTCTGGGCAGTGCTTACCTTTCAAACACAATCTCTGATGAGAAATCATTTGAGAAGAAAAAACAGCACAAAACTAAATGACAAAACAAAAAGAGAGCCAGGATAACCCGATCTGCATATAAAATGGGGGGAAATGACAGAAGCATAGACCTGGCTAAGGGACAGTCTGTGAAATGAGTTTATCTGAATGGGCCATCCAGAATTCCTAAACCAACATGAACCTAGTATGATTTCTGATTTCTCATTTCCTGAAAGCTCTGTAAAGCTGAGGCGATGCTACCTATCTTAAAGTTCACTTTTCCTTGTGTGTGTGTGTGTGTGTGTGTGTGTGTGTGTGTGTGTTTGTGTGTTATATGTGGAAAAGCATTAGATTTGGAGTCAATGGATCTGGGTGTAAATCCCCACTCTGCTATTTGATATCTAGCAAGGCATTGCTCCTTAGGCACCTCCACAGTCCTCAGTTTTCCCATCTATGAAATAAGGGTATGTAAATAGAGAAATAGAGGGCTTCTAAATTCTATTTCATTTCTAAATCTATGACATTGTAGTCCCCTCTCCTGTTCTATATCAAAGTCATCCTTCGTTCTTTCTGAGACAAGAGAAAAAATAAAATAAGACAGATTTGTTCTGCTTAAACCCAAAACATAGAACTAGGCCCAGGTGTTGGGAGTTGAAGGAGGAAATGTCTAACAATCTGAGTGATCTAAGAGATGTAATGAAATGCCTTTTGTGTTGATGTATTCCCCACTTCTGGATTTATTCAAGTATCTAGATATTCATTTTCCATATCCCCTTCTTCATTAATGCCTTCCTCCTCCTCAGGTTATCACAATTTACTTATTTTTGCAAATGTTATATATCCTCCTAGTCGAATGTAAGCTTTTTGATTGGAATGTATGGTTTAAGGACTTTGTGGGAGAATTGTTTTTATCTCTCCATCCCCAGAATCTAAGTACAATTCCTAACATTCATTTCTTCAGCAAACCCATATTAAATGCCTATATTATATTCTGGGTACTACCCTCAGGGCAGATAATACCCAGCCAAAAATGAACCAATAAAATACTCCTTTCCCTCAGAGAGTTTACGTTCTATCGGAGGGATATATCATTTACAAAGGTAAGTTTATTGATGCTTGTTGGGTATGATTGAATTGGAACACCCACTTGGAGTAGGTTGTACAATGAGTGACCTCCTATGTCTCTACTATTATAAAATTCTCTGATTATTATTAGTTCTACTGATTAAAAATTTGAAAGATCTGTTATGTCACCGATGTTGCTACTTTCTCCATTGTTATTCTAACACATGATTAGTTCCTAAGTCTCGAATATTCTTTATCCTATGAGACCCTTCTGAACTCAACTAGCATTATCTTTAGAATGCAGAACACAAACCATTTTCAGAGTTTTTCCACCTTAGTAGAAACTTCTAGAATCTTTATGTTGAAATAGACTTTGTGATTTTTCCAAGTAACCCTGATGACATGATAAATCTTTAGGGGAGTTTTTCAGTGGAGTAGTTTGCCTGCCTTCTGATGTGTTTGGCCAAAAAGATTCAGTGTTATATAGTTAAACGATAAATAAAGCATCCTTATGCCCATAAAGCACTTTTTTTGCACCCACAACATTCTCATTTGCAAAAGACTAATGTGACTTAGTCCTAGGAGAAATTAGCAAAAATGCAAAGCAGTGGAGGGTTTGGGTGGTGAGGTATGATCATTATCTTCAAGAATCTGAAGAGTGAGGAGATGGAAGAGGGTCTGCTTGACCTTAGGGAGCAAAACTGGGTTTCACTGGCTGGAAATTGCAGAGATACATTATATAAAGGGGAGCATATCTTAAAAACCATTGCTGTCCCAAGGCAGAATGACCTAATTTGGGAGGGAATGGTTTCTACGTCATTGGAAATCCATAAGCAGAATGGATGAATATTTGTGAGGGGTAGCCTAAGGAACATTTCAATTAAGTGTGATTTGAGTTACATCAACTCTAAAGTTCCTTCCATCTCTTAAATTCTTAGACTCCAGAAAGGCAAACAATCCAGGAATGTCAATGGAAAATCCACTTGTTTTCCCATTTGTTCTTAAGAGCTCAAGTGAATAAGAATAACAAAATTTTAATATCTTATCCAGCATCTTAAAAATTAATATTTAACTCTTCACTCAGCATCTGAGGTGGATGGCTAGAAAGCTTCACCTAATGCTAAAGAGGTAAGGTCATAGACCAGGGGTATCAAGCTAGCAGAACCTGAGTGAATCTCTAGTCAAAAAATCCTCATTTTCAGTCTGTTTTTCCAAAGTATTCTTTCTTGCTATTCTTGCTTTTAGCAATATTCTTTTTTTCTACTAATACAGTGAATATTTTTTTCTAAATTAAATCCATCTGACATTTTCCTCCATAGTCCTCTGAGTTTTTATCAGGTCAATTTACATGCATAATGTCCTGTCTTTGCCAGAACAGAATAAAAAGTCACAATTTCCCCATGTACAGAATAATTCTGTGTTAGAAGAAGAAGTTGGGAAGTTTGTTTTGTGGTCATTGAAATGCTAGAAAATCTAATTTGAAGGCCACCTCTGGAAAATGACCTCTTATAGTTACATTTTTCCCATGTTGATGGAGTGTTTCATGTTGAGAATTTCAAAAGCCTGGGAAGGAGGAGGCATTGGACATTTTGTCTAGACTTCTCTAAGAAATACCATGCTTTCTAAATCTATTCTGACATCTGCCAGCTGCAGACATGAGACATGTCCATTCATGCTTTGAGTATTGAAATTCAAAAATCTCAATATTGGTACCAAAAGGGGAAGGAGGAAAAGAGATGGCAAAATAAAAAGTTGACCCTAGGAAATGCATTTCCCATGTAACATTCCCCAACTTGTAGCCTCACACCTAACAAAGCAATTAGCTAATACAATTATTTTATATAGATAAGTCACATTCATAAAAACCCTTTTTTAAAAATTTCATTTGAACCAAGGAGGACCTAGCAGAGGCCTCCTTTTTAAAAAATAATCATCATTCAACCTTGCACAATTTTCATCCCTCTGATAATCAAATATTCAAATGGAATTGTGATCTTGTCCATTAGGAATGCTTGCAATAATTGCCACCCACCCGTGCTCAGCCAGTCTGTGACAGACACCCTTACCCATATTATCTCCAAAGTTTGCCTTGGAGGCCATTCTACCATAGTGGAATTTTTCCTCTTCTTTGATTTTGGTTCTTCCTTGAAAGTTCATTATGGGTTCTACATGGTTGCCTGCTCACACCCACATGTTCCTCTCCACTGCCTTTGGTGCAATGGTCATTCTTCAATTCTTAGAAGACTGATGCATTCCAAGTTTTAGACCACCCTCTGATAATGAATATTAATGAAAAGATAAAATTGGTTTAATACTTGTATAATGTACCTTTCTAGCACAATCCAAATAAGCATTTTTTTTTTTTAGCTTTTTACAAGGCAAACAGAGTTAAGTGGCTTGCCCAAGGCCACAAAGCTAGGCAATTATTAAGTGTCTGAGACCGGGGCTGGTGCCTTATCCACTATGCCACCTAGCCGCCCCTTCCAGTAAGCATTTTTAAAGCATCTCTGTGTTACATAATGGGAATAAAAGAAAAATTAGAGACAAAAGAGTTCCTGCTCTTAAGAAGCTAACATTTTATTAAAGGGATACAACATGAAGCCATTTAGTCAATCAGTCATCAAATACTTATTAAGCATATTTTATCTTTCACTTATAGTAAGTATTGAAGATAAAAAAAGAAAGATGGGGGTAGCTAGGTGGCACAGTCGACAGAGCACCAGCCCTGGAGTCAGGAGTACCTGAGTTCAAATCCGGCCTCACACACTTAATAATTAATTACCTAGCTGTGTGGCCTTGGGCAAGCCACTTAACCCTGTTTGCCTTGCAAAAAAGCTAAAAAAAAAAAAGACAACATGAAACTTGCAAGGATGACACATTCTAATGGAGGAGGGAGCAGAATATGAAAATAAATATATTCATCCAGACATATAAATTAAAAGCTGATCTCAGGGGAACAGGATTGGAAGGGATCACAGAGAGTTCAGGACAGGGACTGGGAAAGGCATTCTCCAAGAGGAAGGATTTGTTCAGTCTTGAAGGAAGTCAGAGGTGAGGAGAGACAGCATAGGATAGCCAGTGACAACTTAGGAAGATGGAAAATGAAAAGTCAGATGTGAAGAACATCCATGGTAATTTGAAGAGGAGAGAAAGAATACAAGTAACTGAGGAGATCTGGAAAAGAATATCTTAATTTGAGTTAAACTCACTAGCATATTTCTATTTAACTTATTTGGCAAACAATCTCTGTTTCATACTACAGAAGAAATGCTTTGATTCACTGATTTGTTTCACATGCCCTGATGTTTCCTCTTTGCCCTTGATCCATCAGTCTATCAATTATCCTGTTTCTCTCTCTCTCTCTCTCTCTCTCTCTCTCTCTCTCTCTCTCTCTCTCTCTCTCTCTCTCTCTCTCCTCTCCCTCCCTTTCTCTCTTTCACCTTCAACTTTCAATCTATCATCTTTGGGTTTATTGATAACAGATATAAAATCACAGAAGCAGGAATGGAAGAAACCTCAAAGGTCAACTGATCGACCCCATACCTAAATTCTATTGCTGAGTGTCCATTATGATGAATAATAGGAAACTTGACTACCTGGCAAGGCAAACTTATTCGTGAAGAAAGGTTTGATTTTGATGACATTTTCTTTTCATTGAGTTACATTTCCTCTAGGATTTCCAATTATTTCTTTATTCTGGGGACAAACAGAATTAGCTTTTAGTTTATACAAAAAGTATTTATATATTATGTACTAGATATGGGGGATACACTACCTTTTGCAGCTTCATTTTCCTTACTTGAAAATGGGTATAATCATGTCACATAATTCATAGAGTTGATGTGAGGCTCAACGGTGATGGTAAATATAAAGCATTTTTGAACTTGAAAGTTCTATAGAACAATTAACAAGAACCACAACATGATTATGTCTTTGACGGCTGGAAGACCACTTTCATGCACTTCCCTAATATTGCTTTTTTCCAGGCTTAATATCTCCCTTCTTTTAGCTGTTTCTTATATTATGTCATTTCCAACTCCTTCACCATTCCTATGGCCCTTCTCTGGATGGTAGCCAACTTGTCCAGTTTTTTTCCTTTGTAGTTTGCAGAACTAAAAAGTCTTTTCTGGCATGGTCTGATGAGGGCAAAGTCTATAATAAAAAAGAGTTTTGGATTTAGAGACAAAGGAGCAGAGTTCAATGCACAAAATTACCACCTATTATGTTTTTGACTTTGGGCAAGTCACTTCACCTCTATTGAGACATCAATTTCCTCATCTGGAGAGGTTAAACTCAATGACCTTTAGGTGCCTTCTAGTTAAATCTTTTGATCCACAACACTAACAAGCATGCTAAAGATTTAGCTGCCAAACTCCCGACCTTTGAAAGAATCACAGGACTCCAGAATCCCAGAGTTCAGAGGGATTTCAGAGGTCATCTCATCTAACCCCAAACAAAACACAAACACAGCTCCTATTGTAACAGTCAATGAACATTTATTGAGCTCTGACAATGTTCCTGTCACTGTGCTAAATGCTGGGGATACCAAAAAAATGCAAAAAATCATCCTACTCTCATAAAACATACAGTCTTAGAGGGGGAGACAACATGGGAATAGTTATTCCAATAAGATATGTACAGAAAAAATTATTTAGTGTTCCTAATTCTTCCTTCTGTTGCCAACAAAGCAACTCTAATCTAGTCTATGAAAATCTTTCAAATTCTTGAAGATACTTATGCCACCACCCTATCTTCTGTTCTCTAAGCATTATATTCCCAGGTCCTTCAAACAATATTCAAATGGCAACTTTCCCTTGAACCTATTACTCCTTAAGCTACATCCTGTCTCTATTTTCTTTTTTTTGGGGCCTTGTGAGGTAAGCATTGCTGATATTATTATCCTCATGTTACAGAAAAGAAAACAAAAGGCTTCAGAATATTAAGTGACTTACCCCCAAATTAAAGTGGTTCTCTCAACCAATGTCAGAGGCAGGATTTAAAGCCACGTCTCTTCCAAATCCAAGTCTAAACTCTCCTCCATCAAACAACGCCAGTTCACTCAAATGTTCTTTTTTGGATCCCCTTTCTTCTTATAATATAACTTGCTTTTCTGTTCTTTCTCTATATTCTTTAAAACAACATAACCAAAAATGGTTCATATAACATGGACCTAGAGCTAGAAAGGATCCTCAGAATTGGAAGAGCCAATTAGTCAAACCTTCACAATTTACAGAAATCAATATTCAGAGAAATAAAGTAATTTGTATAGTTAGCCAGACAGTAATTTTAGAGGTGCAAAGCTTTCCAGTTACCTGTTTCCTCTTTCCTCTTTCAATTCAGTAAGTAGAAAACTCATTTCCATTCATTCTCTTTGGGTACATTGATTGTTTCCTGAGTTCCCCATCCAGGCTCCTCTCTGATTTTCCTCTGTCTTCTAGCCTATTCTTAGATTCTTTTAAAAGGCTTTTCCTAGGACTCAGAGTTTGAGGCTTAGCTCACTCCTTTGAAAGGTCAAAGTTTCTTCTTTCCAATGCTTAATGGGCATTCAGTCTTTAATAGGCAACATAGCAATTTGCTTGAAGGAATTAAAAAAATGTGCCATCAAAATAAGGGATTTCAAACAGTTAATTAAAAATCAAAGATGGGGATAGCAAAGTAATTAGTGAAGTTGCATTCAATTCCTTCTAAGCTAAACCCATAAAGCTTTCATTGAAAATTATTTGCCATTTAATATTGATATTTTATGGTTCCCCACAAATGGCAAAAAATTATCTCATTAAAGTATATTCATTGTCATTGTATTAATATGTTCCCCTTTGGAGAAATTTTGATTCAAATCATCTGGGATGATTTTGATGGGGCTAATAAGGAAAGTAAACTCCTGTGAAAGGAGTCAGAGAATCACAGGTTGGTATCCTCATAGATTTAGAGTTGGAAGGGACCTTAGAAGCTTTTAATCAAGAACCATATATTAACTAAGTTTTTCCAGTGTACCAGATAATAAAATAAAAGCTCTTGTGCTACATATGGTATTCATAGAGCCAAAGCTGAAAGAAATCTCAAGAGGTCATATAGTCTGGAACCCTCATTTTAAAAATGAGGAATCTCCGGCCTAGTAGGAATAGAAATCTCACAGATAGGGTCAAGTGGAGTCAAGGTTCCAATCTAATCCATTTTGTTGCTGTTCAGTCATCACAGTAAAAA